>NC_052951.1:29501301-29801301 GCF_013358895.1 Oreochromis aureus
AGTTATAACATGTTGGCATGTAACACACTGGGTATCACATTGGATATATAATCATTGATTTACCTCTTACTAGAAGTAGTTTTTTTTTTTTTTTTTATCGGGTTTTCATATTACGATTGTTTTAATCCTCTGGGCTAAAAATATAAACATGAGATAATTTTGAAACTGATCATTTGTGTCTCATTTTTGTAAAAATACATATTTTTACAGTCAAAAAGTATGAGGAAAGTCTTCATATTTCTGAAACATAAACAACAAGTGCTAAAAGTAGAAAGAGAACCCAACTTAGGCAAATGAAGTCGAAATTAGACTTCCCGAGGACGACATTTGTCCTGTAGCTGTAATATAAGAGGTCAAAACATGTCTCTGCTTTAAAAAAACAACCCCGAGTAAATTGAGCAGATTAATATGTAACTAAAAAGATTTCTGCTGGGAAACCCACACTTACAAAATATAAAATTAAATTAAAAAGATAAAAAAATATGCTTTTTTCCATTGTCCTTTTGTAACGTTTATCTCCTAAGGGTGTTTTATTTCATTGCTCATTTTAATTAAAAATGCAAAGAAGTGCTCACAAGCATTTTTTTCTTTACATTTCTGCAGAGTGAGCTGGATGTTTTTTCCAGTTCCATAAAAGGATGACTGATTTGGACGCTTTTCTTGATGATTACACGTTTGGTTAATCTCAGTTACAAAAAGCTAATGAAACTCCTGAAACTCTCTCTTTTTCTCTCTCACAGGGGTCCACAGTACCTTTAGTTTTTGGGTCAGTCTGTTGCCGCCAAGATACCAAAGGTCTGTTTTGGAGAAATGACAGATGAGAGAATGATTAAGCTGTCTGACCAACCGGGATATGTGTGTCACACAGATGTCAGTGTGTATACATGACAGTAGGTGAAGGTCTGGATGAGGGACAGAGATACGCAAACACGAGACACAGATGAGACGGTGATAGAGACACAATGTTCAGGAACACTGGTGTTTCTTATCCTGCTCTGTTGTTGTTTTAAAGTGGACAGCCTGCAACAGGCAGTCCAGAGGACTGTATTTCTTCTTCTCTCATTTCTGAAATAAGTATTTTTTCCCCCTTCTTGGCTCCCTCGGTCTAATCCAAGCAGCAGCAGAGTAAGTGACATTTTAAAAGTACAGCAGCTGTGACTATGTCAGAGTCTGATACAGCAAGAAAAAGGCAACATTTTCCTCTACTGGAGAAGCAGGAGCAGGTTCAACAGAAATACCAGTGGTGAATCTAATCTGTGCAGGCTGCAGGCTCTGCTCTGTCTTCATCCTCTACCTCGTCATCCTCCGCTCCAGCTGCAACTTCACACCCTGCAGCAAAGGAACAAATCTTCGACTAGTTCAGCGCCTGGCTGTTCCATAACCTGCAGCACTCTCAGGTAAATGCATGGAAGTGAGCTGTGTGTGGTGTCACTGTTTATTCAGGAGGAAGGATGTGTGGACTGCAAAACTGAATCAATCCAACACCTCACAAAAATTGACTTGGACAGTGAATAAAGAGTTTAGTTAGGTTTTCAATGAATACTTGCATTTCTTTATACTTAAAGAAACTGATTTGTTTTTTGATGGTTTACTGTGCATTGGTTTTAGTGGTGGGAACTGTATGAACTAAAATTACTTTGATTTCTTTGGTGGGAATATTGTTCAAACAGCCAGTGTCACCTGCCACTGTGTCAGTGGTAGATTACACAGATAATACTCGAACTGAATCTTTCTAGTCATCCACTAAACACGAACTGGACCAAATAGGACAGAATAAAAAATCTGTATGTGAACATGATCCAGAATGGCCGATGATTTCTTTGGGTCAGAGCTCATTTAATAAGGACAGAGGCAAACTGTAAATCTGTTCTGTGGTCAGACGAATTTAAATTTGAAATTCTTTTTGGAAAACACAGATGCCATGTCCTCTGGACTAAACAGGAAAAATAGTACGTGCATTAGTACCTCTGGAGTTGGTAGCTTGGTTCAGTGTTAAAAGGTCTATACAAATTTCAGAGCAATATATGTTGCCATTCAGATGACACCTGGGGTCCGTTCTTCGTACCTCGCTTACTACATCCAAGATCAAATGACACATCCAAGATCAAATCATCGCGCTAACTTTGAGCTCGCTAATCCGGTTCTCCGAACACACCTGTTGTTGACGATTAGTATAGCTGGATGAAGTAATCTGAGATCACTGGGTAGCTTAAAAGGGGCTACGCATCGATAGTAGAAACATTGATCGGCAACTCTGTGATTGGTCGGCGAAGATGTCGAAGGAGCGCGCTCAGTATTTTACGGCAGCAGAGCAAGAACTCTTGACTGAGGGATATCAGGAGTTTCAGAGTTTAATTAAAACGCAAGGGAACACCGCAACGGCTGCAAAAGCAAGGAGAGAGGGCTGGCAGAAAGTTGCTGACAAATTAAACTCGTAAATAATTTATTATATCATATTCCATTATATCCTCTTTCACATTAGAGCCACAACAGGACCCACTAGAACATGGGGACAAGTAAAAGTGAAATATAAGAATATTCTACAGAATGGTAATATTTATCACTTATATTGCTTTTAGTCTCTTGAAAAGAGACCCTGAAATAATCTGTTTGTTTGTTTATAACAGCAACCAAGAAAAGGGCAGAGCAAATAAAGACAGGTGGTGGTCCTGCACCCCCTCGTGTGTGTGTGTGTATGTGTGTGTGTATATATATCTATATATATATATATAAAAAAAAAAAAAAACACCCAGCACGGCCCTGCGGGCGGTTTATCCTTCAAGCTCGGGTCCTCTACCAGAGGCCTGGGAGCTTGAGGGTCCTGCGCAATATCTTAGCTGTTCCCAGGACTGCGCTCTTCTGGACAGAGATCTCCGATGTTGTTCCCGGGATCTGCTGGAGCCACTCGCCTAGCTTGGGAGTCACCGCACCTAGTGCTCCAATTACCACGGGACCACCGTCACCTTCACCCTCCACATCCTCTCGAGCTCTTCTCTGAGCCCTTGGTATTTCTCCAGCTTCTCGTGTTCCTTCTTCCTGATATTGCTGTCATTCGGAACCGCTACATCGATCACTACGGCCGTCTTCTTCTGTTTGTCTACCACCACTATGTCCAGTTGGTTAGCCACCACCATTTTGTCCGTCTGCATCTGGAAGTCCCACAGGATCTTAGCTCGGTCATTCTCCACCACCCTTGGTGGCATCTCCCATTTTGACCTCGGGACTTCCAGGTTATACTCGGCACAGATGTTCCTGTACACTATGCCCGGCCACTTGGTTATGGCGCTCCATGTATGCCTTGCCTGCTAGCATCTTGCACCCTGCTGTTATGTGCTGGATTGTCTCTGGGGCATCTTTACACAGCCTGCACCTGGGGTCTTGCCTGGTGTGATAGACCCCAGCCTCTATGGATCTTGTACTCAGAGCTTGTTCTTGTGCCGCCATGATTAGTGCCTCTGTGCTGTCTTTCAGTCCAGCTTTGTCCAGCCACTGGTAGGATTTCTGGATATCAGCCACCTCCTCTATCTGCCGGTGGTACATACCGTGCAGGGGCCTGTCCTTCCATGATGGTTCCTCGCCTTCCTCCTCTTTCTTGGGTTTCTGCTGCCTGAGGTATTCACTGAGCACGCTGTCAGTTGGGGCCATCTTCGTGATGTATTCGTGGATGTTTCTTGTCTCATCCTGGACTGTGGTGCTGACACTCACCAGTCCCCGGCCCCCTTCCTTCCGCTTAGCATACAGCCTCAGGGTGCTGGACTTGGGGTGAAACCCTCCATGCATGGTAAGGAGCTTTCTTGTCTTTATGTCAGTGGCTTCTATCTCCTCCTTTGGCCAGCCTATTACCCCAGCAGGGTACCTGATCACGGGCAGGGCGAGGTGTTGATGGCCCGGATCTTGTTCTTACCGTTCAGCTGACTCCTCAGGACTTGCCTGACCCTCTGCAGGTACTTGGTGGTTGCAGCTTTCCTAGCGCCCTCTTCATGGTTCCCATTCGCTGCGGGATCCCCAGGTACTTGTAACTGTCCTCTATGTCTGCAATGTTGCCTTCTGGTAGTTCAATGCCCTCAGTTCTGACTACCTTCCCTCTTTTTGTTACCATCCGACTACACTTCTCCAGTCCGAGCGACATTCCAATGTCATTGCTGTATAGCCTGGTAGTGTGTATCAGTGAATCGATGTCTCGTTCACTCTTGGCATACAACTTGATGTCATCCATGTACAGGAGGTGGCTGACAACCGGTCCGCTTCGTAGTCGGTATCCGTAGCCAGTCTTGTTAATGATCTCACTGAGGGGTTCAGGCCTATGCAGAACAGCAGTGGGGACAGAGCATCTCCTTGGTAGATCCCGCACTTGATGGTGACTTGTGCTATGGGCTTTGAGTTGGCCTCTAGTGTTGTACGCCACATCCCCATTGAGTTCCTGATGAAGGCTCTTAGGGTCCTGTTGATCTTGTACAATTCTAGGCGTTCCAGTATCCAGCTGTGGGGCATTGAGTCATAGGCCTTCTTGTAATCAATCCAGGCAGTGCACAGGTTGGTCAGTCTGGTCTTGCAGTCTCGGCTGACCGTTCTGTCTACCAGTAGCTGGTGTTTTGCGCCTCTGGTATTCTTGCCAATCCCTTTCTGTGCCCCGCTCATGTATTGACCCATGTGCCTGTTCATCTTAGCCGATATGATGCCTGACAGGAGCTTCCATGTGGTACTGAGGCAGGTTATTGGTCGGTAGTTGGATGGGACCGGTCCCTTCTTGGGGTCCTTGGGGATCAGGACCGTCCGACCTTCGGTTAGCCATTCCGGGTGTCTCTCGTTAACTAGCAGCTGGTTGATTTGTGCTGCCAGACGCTCGTGGAGTGCAGTCAGCTTCTTCAGCCAGTAGGCGTGAACCATGTCGGGCCCTGGTGCTGTCCAACTCTTCATACTGGAGACCCTTTCTTGGATATCTGCCACTGTGATGGTTACTGGACCCTGTTCAGGGAGGTCGCTATGGTCTGCCCTCAGATCCACTAGCCACTGAGCATTGCCGTTATGGGTTGCGTCCTTCTCCCATATGCTCTTCCAGTATTGCTCCATCTCCGTCTCTGTTCTGTTATTGTTCCCTTGCCACTGAGAGTACACCTTTGCTGGTTCTGTGAAGAACAGCTGGTTTATTCTCCTGCCTTCTCTCTCTCTGGTGTACCTCCTCAAGCGGGTGGCCAAGGCTGTGAGTCTTTGCTTGGCAGTTTCCAAGGCCTCAGGTATGGACAGCTTGCTGTATTTCTTATGCACCTTCTTTGTTGCACCTTTCTGCAACTCCGTTAGTTGGCTAACCTCCCTCCGTGCTACTTTGATCTAGCCTCCTTCTCCATGGAGGGTATTGCCCCTTGTGGCTGTTCAACTTGTAGCCAAGCATCTCACTGATCACTGCTGCCGTAGTGTAGATCAGCTTGTTAGTGTCGGTAATTGTGGTTGTAGGTATCATCCGTAGTGCTGTGTTAACATCATCTAGCAGACCTTCTACTTCACGTAATCTTGGTAACCGGCTACGGGGGATCCAGGTTTCAAGCTTGGCCATGATCCTATCCTTCAGGTCAGTTCCTCTGGCACTCAACGATCCTTCTCTTATCGCACTTGGGGCTATGTGTACCCAATCTCGGGTGGGGTGATGATATCTCCCCTGACCTGGCGTCCTGACTCCTCCTTGCCGTAGCATTTATGTTGTACCTCGTCAATCTCTAGCTGTGAGAGCAGTTCCTTCTTTCGAATGTTGGAACACTGAGCTACTAGTTGTTTCGCCGTCATTGTGGATGTTGGGTATCGCTCATCCTATTCATGTAACCCCTTCCGCCAGGGTTACTTGCGTAGTAGCATTCCAACAACGCCCTGTGGAGTAGTGAGGCAGGCAGAAATCAGCCGAGACACCGAAAAGTACTGAAGAGATGAGGCTTTTTAATAACAGTACTGCACTCTTCCAGGTACACTGTATAGGCTGTAGCCCGTTAAAACGCTGCTCACGGTCTTTCTACCATGTCACACTCTCTCTCTCTCTTTTCTTTTTCCGCTCCCTGCGTTTCCTTCACGCGCATGCTCACACACACATCACATACACTCCTCACTGCACCCAGCCACACACAAGATGGCAATTCCCGCAACACTACCCCCACTCTGGATGGCAATTAAACAATAATTCCACTCCAGCATTGTAATGCATAAAACTGGTACACAATCCCCTTTACCACTTGGAGCCCACAGGAGATAAAAGTGTTAGCCATTACCGCATATATGGTGAGGTATAGTATCAACTAGTGCACTTCAGTCGCAAAAACGTTGGCTCAAGCAAGGTGTACATACATGTGCAAAATAAAGCATTCCAAGTGTTGTTAAGTAGGAAAGAAATTACACAATTGTAACTATTACATGGCGACCGGGAATAACTAACTTATCCTAGCATCTAGGAAGGCACAAATACAAATGGATAGGTGCATGTAGATAACCCCGTAGGTTCTTCAGATACTTCACTCCCCCTTTTTTCAAATGTAAACACTGAAACAATGAAAAATATAGCTCTCTTAAACCATTGTAGCTAACAGCGTAGGAGGCTGAAACGATTTAAACTTGAAATGAATCTTCAGTCCTACTTGGAACTGTCCATGGTAGGTAAACCAAGCTAAGTGATCCACACCCCATACCGGTCTGGTGCTCTGCGCCGACGAGTTGGTCGCTGAAACTGCTGGCCCAGGTGGTCTGGCTCACCCACCACACCCCCACCATTCTCATGGTCCACATGGGAAGGGGACGATGGGATCACCACAACTGGAGCAGGATCAGCTGCAACAGAGACAGATGGCTGAGAGGAGCTGGGGCCATTGCCAATTGCAGTAGAGAACAGACTGTGCAGACCCAGATCACGGTCTGCTGGGTCATCCTCTAAAGCTGGTGGTGGGACCTCCGCAGGTGACCACTGATGAGCTTGATCAAGGACCCAGGTAATGTCCAGGGGCTCGCGGCAGCGATAATGCTTTAGCTGGTCATGGTGGACAACTTTCACTCTAGACCTTGGGTTCTTCTGGATCCGATAAACTAGGTCATCCAATTGCCCCAGGACAAAGAATGGTCCTTCATACGATGGGTGGAACTTTTTGACCTTATTCTTGATGTGACGTGTTCCTTTGATGAGATACCATACAGGATCTCCAGTCTTGTACTATGTGTGGCAACAGTTCTTGTCATATTGCCTTTTTGCGCGCGTGACTGACTCACGCAGGGCTTCCCTGGCGATGAGGTGGGCCAGCTCCAGCCGCTCACGCATTTGCTGCACATACTCTGGAGCTGAGGGTTGGTTGTCTGGATCAGGAGGTAGACCTGCGACAAGGTCCACTGGCTCACTCAGTTCTCGGCCAAACATCATGAAGTTTGGGGTGAAACCTGTAGCACTGTGTTTGGTCACCCTGTAGGCCATAACAGCGTACGGGATCATCAGGTCCCAGTCCCAATGGCAACACTCTGCTGTGGAGGCCAGGATCTTTTGGAGAGTGGCATTAAAACGTTCAACCTGGCCATCTGATTGGGGTCGGAATGGTGTTGTATGAGTCTTGTCTATCCCAAACAAACTACACATCCCCTGGAACACATCAGATTCAAAATTGCGTCCCTGGTCACTGTGCAGTGCTTGAGGTATCCCGTAGCGGCACACCCACTCAGATGCAACGACCTCGGCAACGGTTGCAGCCCGTTCATCTGGGATAGGAAAGGCTTCAGTCCACTTTGTAAAGTAGTCTTGTATCACAAGCACATATCGGTTTCTGCGCTCTGTCTCATTCAGTGGTCCCATAATGTCCAGCGCAATGCGCTCCATTGGGGCTCCTACCCGGACAGTTCCCATCGGAGCTTGTGGTGTCTTCTGGGGTCGGGCTCTGGATGCACAGCTGGTACAAGTACGGCACCAAAGAGTGACGTCTTCCCTCATGTGATACCAATAGAATCGGGTTCGTAGCCTGGCCACAGTCCTCTCGACACCAAAATGTCCGCCCACTGGCCCCTCGTGCATCTGGCTCATCACTTCTGGTTGTAGCTATGTGGCAGTACGATCTGGGGTAGAACTGGGTCTCGTCAAGGCAGTAGAAGCGACGGACCAGAACTCCATCTCTGAAGTAGAGCCGTTTCCATTGAGCCCAGTATGTCTTAGTGAGCGGGCTGCATGGCGAGACAGTAGTCCATGGGGGGCGCTCACTGCTGGCCTCCATCCAGGCGCGTATGGGTGCAATGTCTGCATCAGCGTCCTGGGCTTGGCTCAGCTCCCCCATGGTCCAGCCATGAAACAGAGAAGCAGTATCAAGAGTTTTAGCCACATATACTTTCTCAGTCAGCTTTACGGTGTGTGTACCAGTGGAAATGTTCTGGTGTGATATGTCTGTGCTAGTGTGAATTATCTGTTCTGAGACGTCTGTGTTGGTAGGAGTGTTTTGACATAAAATGTCTGACATAGTAAAAGCAGTTTGGTCTAAAGTCTTTGTGTCTGGTGTGGTGGGGGGTGTTATGACCTACCCCACTGGACACACCGCTGTGGTAGCCGGTTGTCCCTCCACCCTCACCGGACTCAGCAACAGGAAGCTGGTGTCAGAGTCCAACTCACATTGGACCGCCCAATGACTGGTCCCCCCGAGATGCTTGGAGGGGTCCTGCACTCTGCATGGACAGGACTGGTGACAGGGTCTTCTGGAGAGGCTATCAGCATTGGTGTGCACTCGACCTGGACGGTGGATGATCTCAAAGCTGTACTCGGCAAGCTTCTCGAGCCATCGAGCTAACTGTCCCTCTGGCTCTTTCATTTTTGTTAGCCAGCGCAGGCTACTGTGGTCTGTGTGCACTTTGAAAGGCCGTCCGAGGAGGTACTGGCGAAAATGGGACGTGAAATCCACGACGGCTAGTAATTCACGTCGTGTGGTGCAGTAGTTTTGTTCAGTTCTCGATAGCTTACGGCTGCCATATGCCAGTACACGCTCCACGCCCTTTTGCATCTGTGACAGCACCACGCCGATGCCTGTGTCGCTGGCATCAGTGTCTAGTATCATTTCACCATGGTCAAGTGGATAGCCAAGAACAGGGGCAGAGGTGAGTCGACACTTTAGCTTGTTGAAAGCTGCTTGGTGCTCAGCATGCCACTGAAAATGTGCGTTCTTCTTGGTCAGGTTGTGCAGGGGCTCGGCTATAGAGGCAAAGTCTTTCACGAACCGGCGATAATATGAGGCCAGGCCGATGAAGCGTCTGACCTCCTGGATGGACATAGGTGCAGGCCACATCTGAACTTTTTGAACTTTGCTGGGGTCGGTAGCCACACCATGCTCAGACACCACATGGCCAAGATAAGCAACTTCGCGGCGAAAGAGGCAGCATTTGGCAGGTTTCAGCTTCAAGTTAGCTTGTTGAAGTCTATAGAATACCTGGCCAAGCCGTTGCAGCATCCCCGACACATCCTTAGCCAGCACAATGATGTCGTCCAAGTAGACCAGGCAGGTCTCCCACTGCATGCCAGCCAGGACGCGGTCCATCAGCCGCTGGAACATCGCCGGGGCATTGCATAGTCCAAATGGCATGACGTTCCACTCAAAGAGGCCTGTCCTAGTGCAGAAAGCGGCGGCCCTGCGTGCTCTAGGTGTCAGCTCAACCTGCCAGTAGCCTGATGCAAGGTCTAATGTGCTGAACCATCTGGCAGTCGAGAGTGTGTCCAGCGTGTCCTGAATGCGAGGCAGCGGGTAGGCGTCTGTTATGGTGCGGTCGTTGAGAGCCCTGTAGTCAATGCAGAGACGGTATGTCCCATCTTTCTTACGCACCATAACGATGGGCGAGGCCCAGCTGCTGCAGCTGCGTTGGGCGAGACCGCTCTGTACGCTGTCGTAGATCTGCTGATCAGTGTGTTGCTGCTTTTGCCGCTACAAGATGGCGGCGCGCACGGGTGCAGCGGCTCTTAGCTCTCCAGTTTGGTGCTCGGTTTTAATTTTACTGTGTATATTTTTAAATGTTTGCAACGCCGTCATCTCTTACAGTCGCCAGAACCTAATTGACCTAGGTTTCAAATATAGTTTGTCTGTTTCTGGCGAATATCAGCGAACACACAACATCCTGGAGGAGATAGCGAGACCGCCAGGGTCACCATGGATGGTCTGCCCGCCCAGCAAGCGTAGGAGGCAATGGAGGGAGAGAAAGCAGAAGAGGGGATGCCGGTCGGGCTCAGATGCTAGGCTACACAAACAACCACACCGGCCAGCACTTCCGAGCCTTTTCGTATCGAACGCCAGATCCATCACCCACAAATTGGACGAATTGGAGCTACAGATAGCCACCACGAGCTTTGCACGCAACTGCAGCATTATTCTTATTACGGAGTCATGGCTTCACCCGCTGATTCCCGACGCTGCAGTCGAGTTAGCAGGCCGCACGCTACATCGGCACGACAGAAACAGCAACTCAGGTAAAAGCAGAGGAGGGGGGCTATGTGTTTACGTGCATAACGAGTGGTGTTGTAACAGCAGGATCATTCACACACACTGTTCTCCTGATTTGGAGGTTCTGGCAGTCTCGTGCAGACCTTTTTACATCCCGAGGGAGTTTACAGTAGTTATTGTGATAGCTGTTTATATACCGCCGGATGCGAACGTCGGCACGGCTCTCAGCCTCTTGCTCAACACCATAAACAAACAACAGCTTGCCCACCCCGATGGGGTTTTTATTGTCGCCGGTGACTTTAACAAAGCGTGCCTAAAGACTGTGCTTCCTAAATTTGTCCAGTTTGTGGACTTTGCTACGAGAGGAGAACACACCTTGGATCATGTCTATTCAAACATCAGGCATGCTTTCAGAGCGACACCCCTCCCCCACCTGGCTGGATCTGACCACCTCTGCATGTCCCTCACCCCCACCTACACCCCCCTGCTGAGAAAAACAAAGCCCCAGACAAAGACAATAAAAACCTGGCCTGAAGGAGCCCTCTCTCAACTGCAGGACTGCTTCTCAACTACTGTATGGGATTTATTCTCCAGCCACAACCTCCAGGAGTACACGGACACTGTACTCTCGTACATCAGGAACTGTGTTGACAATGTCACCGTCAACAAAAGGGTCAGGGTGTTTCCAAATCAAAAACCCTGGATGAATAGCGAAGTGCAATCCCTCCTAAAAAGCCGCAACACTGCCTTCAACTCAGGGGACAGGGCTGCGTATAGGGCGGCCAGGGCAGACCTGAGTAGAGGCATCAGGAAAGCTAAGGCTGCCTATAGGAGGAGGATTGAAGATCACTTTGCTGACAACGACCCCAGAAAAATGTGGCAGGGGATCAATCACATTACCAACTACAGAAGCAATAACCAGGCGACATCTAGGATTGATGCCTCGCTGGCTGAGGATCTAAATCGTTTCTTCGCCCGCTTTGAGACGACCAGACCCTCAGCTGTCACACCACTTCCACCCGCCCCCAGCACCAGCACACTAACACTTAGGGAGCATCAAGTGAGGTGTGTTCTAAGGTCAGTGAATCCCAGGAAGGCGGCAGGTCCTGATGGAATACATGGAAAGGTTCTCAGAGCATGTGCTGACGAACTGACCGGAGTCTTCACTAAAATCTTCAACCTTTCCTTGTCATTAAACACCGTCCCGCCCTGCCTCAAAACCTCCACCATCATCCCCATCGCCAAGAAGACAGCTGTGGTCAGCCCAAATGATTACAGGCCTGTTGCACTTATGCCTGTAGTGATGAAGTGCTTTGAGAGACTGGTCTGTCAGCACATCAGGGCCAGTCTGCCTCCCACTTTGGACCCCCACCAATTTGCCTACAGGACTAATCAATCCACCGAGGACGCTATCACCATAGCGCTCCACACTGCGCTGAGTCACCTGGAGCACAGAGGAAGCTATGTGAGAATGCTCTTTCTGGACTTCAGCTCAGCATTTAATCATATCATCCCAGAGATCCTGGTCCAGAAACTGTCTCACCTGGGACTCTCCACCCCCATCTGCCTCTGGATCAAGGACTTCCTGACAAACAGACCACAGTCTGTCAGACTCGGCCCCCACCTGTCCAGCACCATCACACTCAGCACTGGGTCTCCACAAGGATGTGTTCTGAGTCCCCTCCTGTTTACGCTCTACACATCCGACTGCTCCCCCCACCCATCTCTCAAACACCATCATAAAGTTTGCGACGACGACACCACTGTGGTTGGACTCATCTCAAGGGGGATGAGTCGGACTACAGAGATGAGGTCAACAGACTGACTGAGTGGTGTTCAGTTAACAACCTCCAACTGAACACCACGAAAACTAAAGAACTCATCTTGGACTTCAGGAAGGGCAGAGCAGACCCGGCCCCACTTTACATTCACGGGAACCGTGTGGAGAGGGTGCACTCCATGAGGTTTCTGGGCGTGCAGATCTCTGATGATCTCTCCTGGACTGCAAATACCACTGCGGTGGTAAAAAGGCCCAGCAGCGTCTCCACTTTCTGAGAGTGCTCAGGAGGAGCAACCTGGAGGAGAGGCTGCTGGTGACATTCTACAGAGCCACCATAGAGAGCATCCTAACGTACGGCATAACAACATGGTATGCAGGGTGCTCAGCTGCAGACAGGAAAGTACTGCAGAAGGTCATCAACACAGCCCAGAAGATCACTGGCTGCTCTCTGCCCAGCCTGGAGGTCATTGCAAACTCCCGGTACCTCAGCAGAGCTGGCAATATCATCAAGGACCATTCTCACCCCAGCAATCAACTGTTTGAACTATTACCGTCAGGCCGGCGATACAGGTCACATAAAACCAGGACAAACAGATTCAGGGACAGCTTCTTTCCCAGAGCTATCACCGTTGTAAATAAGCACAAAAACGATTGAACCTGCTTAGCCATACCATACTGTCACTGTCATTATATTATGCTGCTATTCATACTGTCATACTGTCATTATATTAATGCTGCTATCCTGTAAATATCATGCTTACTTTTGTGAGTACTTACGTTTGTTTTATTGTACCTTTTATATTTTACATTTATATTTATTATTGCATTTTGCACCAAGGGAGTGGCACTCCAATTTCGTTGTACCCTGTACAATGACAATAAAGGCTATTCTATTCTATTCTATTCTATTCTATTCTATTCTATTCTATTCTTTTCCCCTGCCATTCTTCGTGGATGTTGTTTGACTGGAGCACCAGGACGGGTTATGATGTCGTGCTGCACAAGGCTGGTTCGGCCCAGGTCAGCAGGCCCTGTAGAAAACACATGTCCATAAGTGCAAAGCAAGCGTTTCAGTTGGAGCTGTTCATAGTCATTGAGGTCTGCAGCTGGGGAGACCATGGAGGGTTCCACAGCCTCAGCTGGCTGGAGGAGCCCGGCAATGGATCCCTCCTTAATTGTTACTGCCTTATTGCCGGGGTTAAAAAGCCAAAGTGGGACAGCTTTAGAAGGCTGTGCATTGACTAGGACTCTGGTGATAAGTACTTTGTGCTTCTCAACGAAACCTTTGGTGGGACTAAGCATCATGTCACCTCGAGCTGCTGCACCAGGATGCACATTGCCTTTCACCATATACTCTTGCCCCGGTTCCACCACCACAGTTCTAGCTATTCTCACTGCGTGTGACTTTGTACTAGCTTCGGTTTGGTAGTAGAGCACCTCTTCACCGAACAGGATGATGCGGCGTTTGCCGAAATCAAGACGTGCTTCAGCTTAAGTGAGGAAGGGATGCCCAAGCAGCACCTCATTTCCTGCTATATCTGCCACCAGGAAATCAACATCCACCTGTCGATTGTTGATACTGACAGGTATCTGGGCTTCACCTAGCACCGGCATGTCCCCAGGTCCCACACCAAGCAAGGTCTCAACAACTGAGGGCTGTAGTGGTGGCCTCACGTCTGGGTGGATGGAGTTGTAGTAGGGCAGCGGCAGCACACTCCTCCGGGCCCCACTCTCCAAGACAGCACATACCTCCACTTCGTAGAGGCGCATGGGGATACTCATTTCTTGGCTTTGGCACTTAAGGTGGAGCACGGTGGGTTTTGGGCTGTCCCAAGGGCTACTGTTCAATGTTAAGGCCTTGGTGGTTTTGTGAGGGGAAGGGCACTGCTTTTGGACATGGCCCCAACCTTGATAATTATGGCAGCGAACCCCACTTTTAAAATTTCTGTGATTGTTCGGTGTTGTCGAGGGTGTGCGTGGGACAAAACGATTCGGTGAGGGGCTAGCTGCAGGTGCACGCTCAGCAACAGTCTCATCTTTGTCTTTTTCTCTGACGACGGCAGCTCGGGGATGGCGTTCAGCTGCATTACGGGCTCCTTGCTGCATGGCACTGGTTACATAAGATGCAGCCCTTTTAGTGGTTTCGTGTCGGTGGGCTATTTCGTATGCACAGGCAAGTGTGGCTGGGTGCCTCTCTAGCAACTTCTGTACTATTTCTGCATCACCCAGCCCATTGGTGAAAACTTCAACAGCTATAGAGTCTTGTTCAATCTCTGCTCTATCACCATATGCAACAGCCACTTTCCCATAAATGTCATCTCTGAAAACATGCAGGGCCTCACCAGGTTTACGCACTCGCTGCCTCAGTTCTACAGCAACAGCAGCTGCATGGTCAGAAGAAGGACCATATGCAGTTTCCAGTTCGTCCACCAGGCGGCGGTAATCCCATTTGGATGAGTGGGGATTTCTGTGGATAATGGCCCCTGCTGCTCCAACTAGGCAGAATTTAAGCTGAGTTGTCATTGTTTTTTCTGACCAATAGTTGGCTTCAGCGCAGCTCTCAAACCTGTGCAGAAATTCCTTCCACGGTGTGGTGCCGTCATATTGGCCCGGACGTAGAGTGGGGACTCTCTCTCTAAGGTCACCGTCCTCTTCACTGTCAGATGGTGGCTGACGGGGCACACAGCGGGTCTTGCCTGGTTTTGAGCGGGGTTTATGCTGTGTAGTGGTTTGCCCATAGCTTATGGCTTCATTAAGGCCACTGGAAGGCTCACATTGCATGGGTGTATTTAACATTGCATTAAATTGAGCCGGTGTGCTGTGTACAAAACTGTTCATGTGAGCGGGGGAAAATGGGTTTGAGTCTGGGTAGTGCATTTTCATTTGGGGAGTAGGAGCTGGATAACAGTTCATGCTGCTGCCTGTGTTTCCCTCACGGCCGTAGCTGCGACATTCAGCATCGACGAAGGGATTCGTGCGGGAAAACTGCGGCTGGGCAGGACCATCGGGCGGCGCGAGTACATCCTCTCCATTAGCGTTAGTACAACTTTCGGCACACAGGAATGGGTTGATATGTTCACATTTAGTCACAGCTCTGTCTCTGTTAGCTTCCCTAATGCACCCTCGGAGACACTGGTCAGCGACATGAATGGGTTGGAATAATTGGTCTCAAGTCCGTAGTTTTCCCGAGAATGGCGAGCAGCGGCCATCGCGAGTTAGCTTAGCTATTAGCCAAAACACTTGTAATTACGGTCACTCGGCTTTATCGTTAGCCGCTTTAGCCTGTCGGTTTTTCTCAGTGCTCACCACTCCTTTGACAGCGTGAAAGGGTCCCTTCGTGGTCGCCAGTGTTAACCATTCCTCGCCGTCAGTCCCCTGACCGTGGTCGGGAGACGCGAGGGGAGATGCTTTCTCCAGGGCCGAAGTTTGTCCTCCTTCGGGGTTAACTCCCTCCACTTTGTGGAGTAGTGAGGCAGGCAGAAATCAGCCGAGACACCGAAAAGTACTGAAGAGATGAGGCTTTTTAATAACAGTACTGCACTCTTCCAGGTACACTGCATAGGCTGTAGCCCATTAAAACGCTGCTCTCGGTCGCCCTCTCTACCCGTGTCACACTCTCCCTCTCTCTTTTCTTTTTCCGCTCCCCGCGTTTCCTTCACACGCATGCTCACACACACATCACATACACTCCTCACTGCACCCAGCCACACACAAGACGGCAATTCCCGCAACAGCTTCCTCTCCTGTGAGTACAAGTTTAGCATTAAACGTAAAACGTTTAAGTTACAATAAACTGTAATTGAAAATCCAAGCTACTCTGCACACAACACCTGAACTAAATCACATTAACAAAATGTGAGAAATGAGAAATTAAAAAAAACAAAAAAACATTTGATTTAGGCTATATTTAGCTAGCTAGCATAACTGGTTAGCTTGCTACCTGACAATGCTAAAGCTAAAACTAAAGAAAAAAGCAATAATGTTTAAAGTATTATCTAAAATATTAATCTGTTACTCTGTAAAATCATCATGAACGTTATATCATCGACTATTTTACTACCTTCCTCTATTGGCATGCTTAGCAAGCTAACAAAAGCAAAGCCTGTTTTTTTAAATATTACAACCTGATGTTTTTAGACAATAAATCTCCATTTCAAAAACAAAAAAGCATATATAACGAAAATTGTTTTACTATATTATGTATAGTAAGGTGACCAAAATACAACTATTGTAATTACATTTCTTTAACCAATATTTTGTTGCTAATTAATAAGATTTTTGTATAATGTAGTTTAATTGGTTGCCTTGGTTTTTTGCAGTTATAACTAAATTATTATTTAGTATTTATAGTATTCAATTAAATATTTCTGTGGGTTTTGCAGGAGCTCGTCTCTTCTGGTTGCTTCTGGGTGATCACAGTTACGGCTATGGCATCAGCAGCTCTGGAGCTGATGGGCTTCTTCCTGGGCTTACTGGGGATGCTGGGGACCCTGGTGGCCACAGTGCTTCCATACTGGCAGATTTCTGCACACGTTGGTTCCAATATTGTCACAGCTGTGGATAACATGCGGGGCCTGTGGATGGAGTGCGTCTATCAGAGCACGGGGGCCTTCCAATGTGAGACCTACAACTCAATGCTGGCTTTGCCTTCTGACCTGCAGGCTGCTCGTGCCCTCATGGTCATCTCCATAGTCATGTCTAGCCTTGCAATTGCTATGGCAACTCTGGGAATGCAGTGCACGCTTTGCTTGGAGAGCTCTGGTGGGGTTAAGAGTCGTGTAGCCGGTGCAGGTGGGGTGTTATTTGTCTTTGCAGGCTTCCTGGCTCTCGTACCCGTGGCGTGGACCACGCACGAGGTGGTTAAGACCTTCTACCTTCCAAACGTACCTCAAAGCATGAAGTATGAACTCGGAGAGTGCCTATACACTGGGCTGGCCTCTGCACTCATTTCCATGCTGGGTGGGGGGATGCTATGTGTGTCATGTTGTGGAGAGCAGGAAGGTGGCCGTGGGAGACGCCACGGAGGCGGATATCCGTACCCCGTAGGAGGCGGCATATCGAGCACAGGTGTACGCACAACCTCACAGACCTACCGCAACCCCACCCTGCAGGTAGGAGGTGTCAATACCCCCAGCAGGGGGCAGACACTAATTCGTAGTGCAAGTGGCAGCTCAGAGTCAGGTACGCATGGAGCCCAACGACCTAGGAAGCCCACTGCAGCAGGATATGACATCACAGGATATGTCTGAGGGGTCCACCTGTCCATTACACCTTTAACTGTAACTGCCTCACAGCTTAAGTTTAATAAATGTATTCTTATAATGTATCTAAATGAATACACATTGTCAGTGTTTGCTGGATTTTTTTGAGAAGCAATTGTGAAATGTCAACAAAATTACACAGCAGAACTATTAAAGTTATGTTTCTGTACTTGTTTGACCTGGTTTCTGTAGTTTTCACGCATTTGGATTTATAGAAAATTGTCACTTTTTATCTTAATTGTCAGTCTTTTGCTATCCTTGTGAAGTATAAACAAAGTAGACAAAAATGTAGGAAAAATACATGAACACATTTTAAATAAAAACAGTTTATGAATGGTTTTCATTACGTGAACGTGTTCTCATTAGCTACATAGATGCCTAGCTTTTGCTGCATGTGTAAAAATCTGACTAAAAGTTTTCTGCATAGCAGCCAAAATGGATGTTTCTAATCTAAATCAGAAAGAATACTTCTCACAGTACTGTATTACCTGAAACTGATGTTGGACTGTGCCTGCAAAATGTAAACTATAACTATAAATTGTATTAATTTCCATCCTATTTGAAATTTTGAATGCATTTTCAAAGAATTGCAAGTGCCTTGTACCTTAATATCAGTGTATCACAATGAGATTTCCAGTCGTGCAAAACACAGTTTTCCCGTATATATATTAGTCTGTATATTAATATAAAGAATATTAACTATGTTAAATTTGAAAAGGGAAAATCATGATATTAACATCTTTAATCTGAATCCTTTGTAACGACCAACAAGGGGTCACTGCTCTCATTGCAAATTAAGCTTGTATAGAAGTCCCCCTATATGATTCCCTTAGCAAAGACTTTACTGATGACCTTATGGTCTCAATCAGTCTCACTGAATACAATTCAAAAGAGCAATAAAGCAGTGTATGCTTCAAGGTGAGAAGTCTTCACAACATTTTGAAATTCATCATCTTAAAGCTTTAAAAACTGGACTTTGCAAACCAATGGGTGACAGCGCGATGGCTGCATCCATCTTTTATATACAGTCTATGTGTACATTGACCTCTCTGTGCCACAGAAAACGACGACACAGTGAAGTTGGAGTTTTTCGCTGGACAAACTCTGTGATGACTCCATTTTTAAATGACCACAAGCATCCTTTTCTGCATTGTACTCTTTTGTATTTGGAAATAAATGTAAACTTTTCCTACACGCCTTTTGCAGAGCTTTTCTTTCCTCCTACACTGCTTTTTCCCTCAGAATGGTTTTGCAGATACTAAAGACAGAAGCAAATGTACTGACCTAAATGAAAAGCAGGGGTTAAACTAGTATACACTGCTAAAAAAAATATTAAAGGAACACGTTTTAATTCGGGTTTACCATCGAGTCTTAAACATCTGCGATATTAATCTGGTCGTTTAAGCAGCAGACTGGGTTTTAATCAGTTTCAGCTGCTTTGGTGTTAATGAAATTAACAACAGGTGAACTAGAGGGGCAACAATGAGACAACAGGTGGAGGCCAGTGACATTTTTTCCCCTCCTCATATTTAAGGACTGCTTTTTTTCACTAGATTAGGATAGGATGACACATCAATATGTTTCATTGCCAGGTTTGCTGTGTCTCCCAGTGCAGTCTCAAGAGCATGGAGGAGATTCTGGGAGACAGGTAGTTACTCTAGGAGAGCTACAAAATGACCTCCAGCAGGCCACTGGTGTGAATGTCTGACCAAACAATCAGAAACAGACTTTGTGAGGGTGGCCTGAGGGCTCAACATCCTCTAGTGGGCCCTGTGCCTGGCAATGTGGAATTGTGGCACCCTGTACTTGGGAGGACAAGCGACACACGGGAAAGGGTTTGGAAAGGCTGTGGAGAACATTATGCTGCCTGTAATATAATCCAGCATGACTGGTTTGGTGGTGGGTCAGTGATGGTCTCGGGGTCACTGAGTGACCCATGTGCTCGCCTAGCATAAACTCAACCGATCATCCGTGGGAATTCGATCATTTTCATTTCTGTCTGATCCACATAGCATCCATTTGTCCCAAACACACTACCCAGTCCATACCAGTAAAGATATCCAGCATGATTTTTTTCCCCCCATTGAGATCTGATGTGCTTTCAAAGTGGTTTTGCAGGGACTGTAGACAGAAACAAATGTATTGACCGAAAGGAAAAGCACAAGTTAATCAATAATGGCTCTGATGCATCAGGTGTCCACAGCAGTAAGTCAGCCTGTGCCAGTGTTTGATGAATAAACAGTGTGACTTCCATGAACTGCTTTAAAGAAAGCATTTAGAGATGTAACTTTTCTTAAATAATTACTCTGAAGCTGACAAATAGGTGTGACATAACTATTAGAAATAAAGCAGACTATCTGACACTTGAATGGCCTTTTAAATTGCAGCTGTTAATATTTAAAGACTGCCGGTGTTGTTTGAGTTTCGCCTGCTGTTTTCACATTTTCTGAACGGGAAAAAGATTGCAGCCCTGAACCGAAGGCAAACAGAAATCCAACACAAACAGACCTAAACAAACAAAACCCTCACTTTAGTCCGATCAATAAGCAGTTTGAGCTCGACTAATAGCTGCATTGTGAGACCGCTTACTGGGTCAGTTTGCATCCACCAAAATGCGATAAAGGCTCTGAGATCTGAGGGGTGAAAAGTTGCCTCAAACTAGTCTTTCTGCCCTTTTACTCAAAGTCAGCTTTAATGTCAGTTTTGCAATATGCACGAGACACACAGGACTGGAAGGTCGTTTCCCCCGACACACGGTGTGCAACTAGGATGAATCCACAATATTAATTACACACAACATATATCAGCCTATATATAACTACTGCTTTTTATGCATAAAATTATGAGATGTACAAGGACTCTTAAAGCTATATACATTACTGCAACTCTCTGTACATTACAGTGCATGCGATACTGAACAGACATGCACACACTGGGGGATGTGGTGCAGTGGGACACCAGTGAGCACTTCTGTTCATTTCAAGTTTTAACCTAAAATCCTGCACACCACAATCCCCTGATCCCAAACATATTTGAGCAAGAGAACGCCGTAGATAAGTAGACAGAGAGCACGCACACCAAGGCTGTGTGAAAGACAAACACACTCTGAACCCTCCTGAGCACCCCTGTGTCACAGAGGCGCGCGCAGCTCTTATGGGAATGTAAACACCTCGTGAATGAGGTCCGTCTCTGTTACTGCTGTTACTCACAGACAACAACTGCAGTAAATAAAGGTTGTAGACATTTCCACAGGGGGGATGTTACATACACCGTTCTATCAGTGTGAACCTGGACTAACGCTGGGTCTGAGAGAGCAATTAACTGCTGCAATAGCTCACTGACTCTCACGCAGAGAACATTTTATGATCCAAGAACTAAGGAATTACACAACAGTGCTCTACAGTAACCAAATAAATATACTGAAGATACCAGCTGACCGACCAATACGGCACGAGAAAGAACATAATCATAATGTGTCGGCACAGGTGTCAGTTTACTAAAAGAACCAAAAAAAGGATTGATTGGGTTGAATCAGCTACCAAAAATGAATCTTATATTTGTAATCTGACATAAATCATCTACTTAACAACTGAGCCCCAAAGAGGTTAATTGGAGTTTAATATGAAGTACCCCTCCACATAATGTACTTTCTGTTGTTTATATTTTTATTGTATTTATATGAAATTAAAATATCATTAAATTCAAACTATTAGAACATACAGTAATTTGATCTTAAAAAGTGAAAGGTTTTACACCCTAGGAGTGCCTGAAAACTTATTTTTAGCTTAACAGCTAAGGAAGTGCAGCTTAGAGCTGCTGCACACTAACAAGATGAGAACAAGGACAAAAAAAAATAAATGTTTAGTTTAAATTGGTTTCCTTTTTTATTATCTGTCAGGGGAATGCTTTTAGATGTTCAGAAGAGTGCAAAAAAGCGTCCAATATAGCACTTCAAAGTAAACATACCACATGCTGTCTGTGACAGAGACTAAAACTATTGTTTCCTGCATATTTCTTTTATTTTTGTTAGTTTTATGAAACAATTTCTAAAGTCTAGTTTTTACTTTTATTTAAGTTAACAAAAATGTTAATTTTTTTCAACCTTGATTTTAGTTTTAAGTCTCTTAACAAGCTGCTGCTTCATACCCAACTTCTCTTAACCTTAATGACTGAATGGCTCCATCTAGTGCCCACATATGGAACAGCAGTGAACTCACACCTAAAACACTAACGAAACCTTCACAGAAGCCCTGCATGTTAAACTGCAGTGGAAAATAAAGCAGCTGTAAGAAAATGTATATAAGCTGAAAACTGTGGATTGTGTGCATCGACTAGGACTGCTTGCTCAGTTAGTTTCACAACAAAAAAAATTGCAAAGACATTTCAAAACAATCTTGCTACAAGTCATAACATAATTATTGCTTTAAATAATCTAGAAAGACAACATTTGATAAACTCTAAAGTAGATACAGTAATGATGTGAAATGATGAAGGGCGTTTTTATACATGAAACAAGTTCATGTGAAGTCTCTTCATGTGACATGAAGCAGATGCTTGAGCTGACTCGAAAACCAAAAAGCTTTTCCCGAGAAACAGATTTGTGTTACTGGATGTTTTAAGATTCTAGATCATTTAAATACGTTTAATTATCAAAATAAATGACACACAGGCGCTGCTGATAATAATAAGCCAAAGAATCCAAATTTATATCCACAGAAAATAAATTCACTGTGACATTAGTTTCAGTCTGCCATTCACAACAGTCTTATTTACATAAAAAACATTTTTCTTGTGTTTTTTTTTTATTTCTTCTCCTCCTGCCCTTCCTTCTCCTTCTGTTTCTCCTCTTCCTGTCGTTCACGGCCAAATTCGACCACCAAAGGTTTCCCAAGCAACCGGTATCTGTGGACTAACTGCAAGGCATTCTGGGCCGTTTCAGCATCTGCCAAAGAAAAAGAAACACGCCAAGTAACACCCCAAGGAAAGAACCAAAAAACTAAATAAGGAAAATAACAACTCCCACTCTCTGGATTTCCGGTTTCATGAGGGGAGAGTCTGGAATGAAAGGACCCCTGTGGAGCTGCAGAACAAATGTAATGTATGTGTTTTTGAATCTCTGTAAGGTTTTTTGTGGCCAATTTTCATCAATTTATCATGTTTTTGTTTTTTCTAGACAGAATGTGCATGGATTGATGTTGATTTTAGTAAAAGACTTTTCTGTTAAGCCTAGGCACGCCATAGCACCACGAGCTGCTTTCGTGGCTTCCGCCATTTTGATTTCAGGCATGAAGCCACCAGCAGCAGCAGAGAATTTGGAGCAGGAGCCTCCTGATACCAATCCCCTTCAACCACTACACAACCAGCTGCTCTTTTACACACAGGGAGGTTTCTGTTGTGGTTTAACTACGCCTCCAACGCCTAGTTACTGTTTGTGCCAGGTGCCCTCCATAGTGAGAATAAAAGAGGGGGAGGCCCAACAAACAATAACACGCTCTAACGCCTCACAGACAAAGCAGACATGCCCCTAACTCTAATATCCAGGTGGACGAGTCATAAAACCCCCCATTCCCCTTCAGTGGAGCGGAGAAAGTCCATCCATAGGCTGTAAACATACTTTTTAACATGCTGTCTTTCCCCATTTTTCAGCCATTGAGGTGGTCCCATCAACAAATTGGATTTTTTTGTAGAAACCAGCTGGACCAATCACGCTTTAGCAGAATGTCAGCATTTCTCATTTGCGATGCTACAGTTGCAAAAACTGAAACAACATGTAGTTTTTTTGTGTAGAAACTGGTGTAAAGAATTATTTTAGCTGTCGTATTCATTGAGTACCATCTCCTTGATTGCCCCCTGTTGCACACCTAGCTGTATTGCAGATAATTTTGCCTGCACACCACCCGACTCTCACCTCTTATCTTTCTCACCTGGCAGAGTGATGAAAGCCTGACCCTTCATCCTCCCAGTCAGCACCCGGTAAAGCACCGGGGGCCCGTCCTTCCTCTCAAATCTGGAGAACAGCGCCACCAGCTGGGCCACTGACGCCTGTGGGCTCAAGTTCTTCACACACAGGACCTACACAAAGAGAGAGAAAGCACAGTGAAGCTGGTCATGTTGTGTACCGCCCATCTCTTGACTGTCGCACTGTGTTGTGCTGAAAGTACATCTGATGATACCAGGATGTGGGCCTCTGTTTCCAGCTGCAGCTTGGATGTGCTCGCAGGAAACTATAATTACAGTATACAACAATTATCATCAAGCTCAATTTACAAGTGAGTGCCTCTCAACCTGCACATCTTAAAGGTTGTTAATTGCGGTGAGATGATTTGTTCCATTTTAATGTGTCATTTTAGCAGCGCTACTGTGCAGCCAACATACAGCTTCACTGTGCCTTTAATGTTATCCCTATGGGGAACAGGGAATAAATACACCACACGCAGAGGTGGATGTGCACACTTTCAGATGATGTAATGCCTTTATGTTAGATAGAAACAACAATCTGGGAAGTGCTGAGAGCAGAAACTGTGGAAATAATAATTTGGTGCCACAGCTGGCCTAAAGATAAAGGAACTAATCTTTCAGGATCATCATAAAGGTGTGAGGTTTACAAAGGTAGCTGCTGAGACCTTGGAGGGTTTCCCCGGCTGGTAGTTTCGGAACCTTGGAATGCTCCGGATCCCTTCTTCTGATTCCCGGTTCTTTAGGATTTCTTCATCTGTAATTGTCTCAATCTCCCCCGTCACAGTGAGTGGTCTGCTTGGCCCCGCCTTTGCTGCTCCGCACAGGCTGCTGATTGGCTGGCTTATATTAATCTGTCTCAGAGGAGCCAGTCGCAGATGCTCTGGTCTGTTTTCAATGTGCTGCTGATCTGAGGTGTCTGAAACTGAGTCTGGCTGGATGGATGAGCGACTGTTTCCAGCCTGCAGGTCTGACGGACTGTCAGAAGCATCTCTCGATTGATTTCTGTCTGTCTGTGAGTTTTGTGATTGGTCAGATTCAGCTGTGTGCGGTGCGCCTGTCGGTTCTCCCTCAGATTTCTGTTGTGAAGCTTGTTTCACCTCCTGCTCCCTGAGAACTTCTCTATAGATAGAGTCCAGTGGGTCAGAGGATGCCCCCTGTTGGTTCTCCTTCTTATCTTCATCTGTGATGGAAACAACACAGGTTACACTTTCCTGACATGACACAATTATGATAGATGACTGCAGATTTTTTTACAATTTGAAATACCATACCATACTACGGTAAAAACAAGTAGAATTATTGTCTCATGCTGAGTCAAAGGACAAGAAAGATAAATGTGTTTAACATGAGTTTAAAAATGGACAACTTAGGTAACTGTCCCCTCTGAGCTTCTGCTTGGAGTTCTGTATATGTAGGAGCAACTGGTCATATGACCTGAGAACTCAGACAGGAGTGTAGAGGTATAGCAGCTCAGATGAGACCATTTAAGGATTTAAAAACAAATACGAGAACTTTGAAACTGACTCTAA
This sequence comes from Oreochromis aureus, assembly GCF_013358895.1. NCBI lineage: Eukaryota > Metazoa > Chordata > Actinopteri > Cichliformes > Cichlidae > Oreochromis > Oreochromis aureus. The sequence continues at coordinate 29,526,248 of NC_052951.1, forward strand.
AGAGCACAGACAACCAATGGCATGAAGCCAGAACAGGTGCTATTTACCTTTCTTTATGTGTCCCAGGCAAAAGACACGATACAGCATGTTCAACTAAGCGAAGACATAAGAGGGAAGACTGGCTTTGCCCAAAATAATCCAGCCGAGATGTAATAAACAATAAAGAAGAATGAATCCCAGTGGAAGCAGAAGAAGTGCAAAAAGCAGTGGCCCTAAAACTGAGCCCTGTGGGACCCCATATGGGAGAGCGGGAAACAGAGCCAGCAAGGCTGATAATGCTCATCTATTTTTCTCTGCTAAGAGTACACAGTTGTAAGTCAGTAGTGGTTAATTTTGATTGTTACTTCAAACTTTCTTCTTCCAATGGCTGTCCCTTGAACAGCATGTGGGCGGGGCTTGTGTGCTTCAAATGTTCAGATTGGGGATATCCGCTTTTTTTTTTTTTTTTTTTTTTACATTATATAGACCTAATAGTAGAAAAAACTGCCTGAAGTGGAGTCTTTAGAGCAGTCTGAAGTTTCAGCTTGTACAAACAATGACCTCATTGCTGTAAAAGTATATTTATGGCTCAAAATAAGGAAGGATTCACTTTTTAAATATAATTTAATCATTTTCAAAGTGAAAGCAGCTGTTGCCTCTCAGATGAGAGGTCAGCGCTGGAGCTTCCTTACTATCAGTTCCACAAAGAAACCACAACTAGTCACTTCTAAAACAGAACTGAAGATGTGTTAAAGGTATTTATGGCCCATAAGGTCAAAATCATACAATCCCTATTCCGGCAACTCTTTTAAACTGCTGTAATGCTCTCAAACAAGACTCTAAAGTGTAATATTTGAGTTTTGACCTGTGACTTCTTTTTCACCAAAAACTCTGTACCTCGATGATAGAGTGCTGTGAGGAAACCCAGGCGGTCATTCCCATGAAACAGGGCTTGTTCAATCTCCATCTCCCGGCGTGACAGCGGCCGGCTGGACACAAAGCGTTGTGGGCGGGATAGAAGCTCCATCCGGGCGGCGATTTTGTCTTTAATTGCCTGCAGGCGCTCTTCCTTTGCACCTGGAGCTGCACACACACCGTGGGACTGTGTGGGAAGAAAGGCATTCATCTAAAGGACGTGTGCATTAGCCTTGCTTAAGTGTTTTTCTCTAAAAATAATCCCTCAAAACTTTCGAGAAACTCTTACATTTATGCAATAAAAAATTGTGCATTCTCTGAGATGAAATTGGTGAAAAGATCCCCACAAATTCATAAGGAAAAACCTCAAAGTCTCTGAGATTTAAGTTACGCATTAACCAGTAAAAACTTCAATACATGATCATGTTGGAGAAACTCTATCTCGTTTACCCAGGTTTACCAAACAAAAGAAAAAAGAAAAAGTTTTGACACAGTTGTATAATGGACTCACAACATGTCTTGTGGTGTGAAAACACTCCAAACCACAAGACAAACCCAGCCTCTCCTGTTTGGAGCCGCCTCTCTGTCCTCCGGGGATGTTTTACCTTCTCTGCTGTCTCTGGTGCATCTCTGCTCTGCCACAGCTGGATCTCGGTGTCATTCAGGCCCAGCTCCCGCAGGCTGGCCAGTTCCTTCTCCCCATCCTGCAGGGCCTGGAACTGGGAGAGGCTCTTCACTCCCGCTGCCTGCTCCCCAAACGGCCGATAAAGCGCCGCTGGGGCAAAGCACTGCCTCTTGGCTACACATCTGTTAGACAAAAATGATTTCAGAACGAGATCAAAACTAAGCTCTGGAAAAGCAGCTGTAGCCTTATCTGAGACTCTGGTTTAAAGGTCACATGGCGGCTTCAGATGTTTTAGAAAGAGAAAAGACTGTGTGTGTTTCTGTAGCCCTGAGGGCTGTGCTGCTCTGTGGGACAGTGAGGATAACATGACACAGCATCTGACGCTTTTGTTCGAAGCACCTCACAGTAAGAAGAGTGTGGGATTTTTCTTTTATAAAGCACAGAACGTTCAGTACAAATGAAGCTGCATGGCTTTGTCCTCCCACTGAGTAACACAAAGACAGGTCTGATTCTCTCGCTTTAATGTTTATATATTATAACTGTGTGACACGAATTTTATCCAGCGAGAGGTAAACCACAAGCTGGCCAAAACTAAATATATATCTGCATAAATCAAGCAGATCTGACTTCAGTTTGACCAATAAATGATATCAGTATTAGATTTAAAACTGAGCTGAATTAAAAGACAATTTATGGATTTTATGTCAATATTGACAGGGTTCCCACAGGTGATCAGGGTCCTTCAACTGTTCCACACTCTTACTTTAGAATAGAATATCTTTAATTCACTGCAACATCTAACACATAGAATGAAACTGAGTGCAATTCCAACATTGCAAAGGTTGCAAAGGGGGGAACACATATACAAAGCACTAAACTACTGCATCTAAGCTTCTTAAATCAAGAGGTGATCAAACTTTTCAAGTTGTATCTCCTAAATTTTGAAACAGACTTCCACAGCTCATCAGGTCTACTGAATCTGTGGCTTTTTTAAACAACTAAAAACTTATTTCTGTAGATTTGAAAGGGCGAAAGATTATTTTTGGCTCTTGTTCTTCTAACGTGTGTATGCAGGAATGAATATCTGATCATGTGTTTGAAAGTCTGAATATGTATACTTATCTTATGCATTTATTATTATTATTGTTGTTGTTGTATTTATCTTTATTTTTATTTTTGGGGGGTACCTTTCAGTGAGTGCATGGTGTCTGTTTTTGCAGAATATATTGCTATACAGCATTTGTGTAGATGCTAATGCACTGCAGGAGGTCACAGTGTGGTAGATGTAGATGTGGTGTCATATCTACTACTTGTCCTCAGTTCACTGAATATCTGCAGAACTGAAAGCAAATCTACATGACATTAGGGACAAACGTTGAAGTTTGTGTACATGATGTGATATTTCACCATATTGGACTCTAAATTTTGCACTGTGCCTCAACGTTATGCAGACATCATGTATAATGCTTCCTCCTATTCTGACCGTTCAATGTCGACGTCAGTGTGGAGCTGCTGCAGCAAGAGGCCATGCAGCTGCCGCTGGCCCTCGGTCTCCTGCTCTTCCAGCAGCGGGCCATCCTCACAGGGTCGCCGGGTCACTCTGACAAATTTAACACAGACACACAGCAGTTCAGAGACTAACTGGATGCGGATATAAAAGAGATATCTTTCAAAACTGGCTAAAAAGGCCACAACTAAGTTCACAAGACTGAATCAAGTGGGAGGTGTAGTACGGCTTTCTAGAAAAAGTGCCTGAAATCACTAAACCACATCTGATGCAAACAACAGTAATAACATCTGTATTTATTTTAGCTTCCCGGAATTCTCAAAAAAAAAAAAAAATTAACAACATTGTGAAAAATGACCTCATATCACTGCTTACAACTACTAACAGATGAAAACCCCACAGTATTGAAGGAAGATACAAACACAGAGAATCAGAGAAAGTCCTCACATTAGCGATAATGGGATAATGGGTATTTTTGCTAGAAAAATTATCTAAATGATTTAATATGAGCAAGTATACCAGGCCATTGCAGATTTTTGAATTCAATCAATATGGCTTTATTATATGGACATTAGAGACTGCTGATGCTGATTTAAATTTTTTTATTAAATTGAGAATCTGGCCGACAGCAGACGCATATATGTTTTTGTTCATTGTGTTTTTGAAAAATCCCTACCTCTATTACCAATAAATACCTGCTTTTTTCAGCCAATCATTAAACAATTTACTTGGTAAATTATTGTAAAGCAAATAATGTCTTGGAGTGCCTATCCCTACATTATAAATGCTTTTATCATGTGCCAGAATTAGTTTGGAATTGTAAATCTTCACAAAACACAGAATATTACGCAAGCTTGAAGTAGGTTTTTGCAATATGCACTGATATATGTATGTAGATGCCCTGCAGGAGGTCACACTGTCATATCTACTGCTTGTCCCAGACTCAGGCGGTGTGTGCAGCACTGAAGGACTGTGGGATTTGTTTTAAGGTTAAAAAAATAATCTTACAATTTTGAATGAAAAAGTACTGTTTTGCTTTGAGTAAAAGTGTCAGTTCAATTCTCTGGCATATGATCTTCTTGATATTTTGGCCAGGAGACAAACATGGGCCACTGCCACTGCTTTGTCATTCCTAATAGGCTGATGCAGTCACAAAGCCCAATATTGCTATCGATGCTCATTTGAGCACTGGTGCATCATTATTAGATTTCAATCTATAAAATTTGTTTTAAAGATTCAGTACTGAATTATTGGATAACACATAAGACTCTTTTCTCAAAAAACATTTTCAAGAAGTTTCAGGCAAAAATTATGACTTAAATATAGACTGGAGATAACTTGCATGAGCCACATGCAATTGATGTTGCAAACATGACATCACCCATTGGTTAGTGAAGTCTCGTTCACTGCATGTTTTTGCCATCGACGTCTTGGTGTTTTGAGACCACATGTGAGGAGCGAAGGGCGCGTTTGGAAAAACTGCATCCTCACTGACTAATGAACACATACTGGATATTCATCCTTTCTGACTCTTAGAAAGACCAAAATTCACAAAAAGATCTTATTATTCTATTAAACATTGACCAAAACTAGTGACTCATCCCATCATCAGGTCATCAGGAAAGTGTTCACTGAGGTCAAAGAGAATGAGAGCACAAGCCAGTTTTCTCTTAACTTCTACAGGACTGGAAGTCTTTTGTCCTGTTGGGCATTAAACAGAATAAAGGTTTAAGGCATGTCTGAGTAGACTTCACTGTGTCTATCATTTATAATGTCTATTTCACCCAAAACTAAGGGTCCCTACTCCCTAGCCAGGAGTGCTAGGTAGCCTAAAACACCCACTACAGCCTACAGTTTGTCAAACAGCTGTGCCTACTTCCCACAAATGCCTTATCTCTGGATGCCAGAATCTCCAGAACACCTGGGTGTATGTCTCATTCCTCTAAGTCATGGGAGCCTGAAAAGAAAGCGACTGGACTTCTTTAAGTTTTGGGAAGATGTCTTCTTCAGTTCTACAACTTACAATGCAGTCTTGAGATCCCTTCCCAGTCATCTCAACCCCCACTCACATGTTGCATCTGGTGACCTCAATAAGTCACATAATAGGGTGAGGCAAAGTCTCACAGTGGTTTCACCTTGGCTCATGTGATGAGGCACACGATTAATAGTGGGTCAACAACCCTCTGGATGGACAACCCTCTCCAGGATTCATATACCTGGGACTCTCCACGGTTTGAAGAAGCCTCTTGGATTAGAGGTGAAACGTCTTCACAAAACTTAAAGAAGTCCAGCCATTCTCTTTACAACCTCCTTAGGCAACAGCTGGGTGTGAAGAAACATCAAAATCTACTTGTACAGCGACCTTTTGACATCTATTAAACGTATAGACTTTCATATGAGTTAGCTGGGATGTTGCACCCAGTGAACATGGATGACCTCGTCAAACTGTTTATTTAAATGGAAACTATGATGTTAAGGCACCCTCGTATTTTACCCAAGTGCTGTATGCACTGCTGGTACTTTCTACTTCTTTCGGTTTTTATGGCAGTTGCACTGGCAGTTGTGTTTTTCACTCTCTTCTGCATCTCCTGCACACATTTAAATGGTCTGATATACTGCTGCTCCTGTTATCTCTCCTTACTGTATTTTTGATCCACCATAAAGCAGATCCCGTATTAAGTAAGAAAGACCAGTAAAAATTTCAGGCTTTAGTTTTTGAGATATTCATGGTCAAATGCAAAAGTGCAAAAAGAAGTGGATGGATAGGCCTCTTTAAAAATAAATATCTATGAAGGTATTTAATATATGAAGCTAAAATTTCACAGAACTCATTATATATGTCAAACTAATTGGAGCTGGTCGAGCAGAAAATGATCTAAAAATCTGATGATTTGAGATGGAACGACCCTGATGTAACAAAAATCTGCTACTTGTGAACATCTCTATGTCTATTACATTACCTGAAGAATACACGCACACACATTCAGGGTAAGGTAATGTGAATGGGAAAAGAACCAGAAGGTAGGTTTTTGGAATATTTGAACACTTTCACCACAGGTGATCATCTGCCTCCATCTCATCTATTAATCCTATTCCTCCTCCGTCACGTCGGCCCTCTGCATGTCCTCCTTCACTACATCCATAAATCCGTTCTGCAGTCATCTTATTTTTCCCCTGACAGGAAGCTCCATCTTCATCATCCTTTGTCCATTATATCCACTATCCCTCCTCTGCTCACGTCCAGACTATGTCATGTCTCCAAGCTGCTCAACCTGACCTGTCTCTGTCTGACACACTCATTCCTAATCCTGTCCGTCCTGGTTACTCCTCATTGGGTAGCACTCCTGACACACCCACCAAACGACAGAAAACAGACCTCGGAGCTGTTGCACACCTTTTTCCCCGCACTGTTATACAGCGTGATTTCAGCCCCAGGTAAATTAGACCACGTTAACTACTAAACTCTGTAGGGCATGCTTCTCCAATGCAAAGAATTCTGCTTATATTTTTTAGATATTTAGCAGTTTTTGAATTTAGAAGGTACATAATCATACTTTATTTGTGCTTTTGTTTACGGTACATTTGTATGAATACAATATGAGTGGTTGCTCCGAAAAAGCCCAATGCTGTCTCACCTACAGAGGAAGCCAAAATAGAACCTCACCTTGCTTTTGGTGTGCATGAGATGATGCTAACATATTTCTGTGACTTATTTATTTTTTTTACATTATCCAGATCGAAGGTAATGGCCACACGAGATGGGAGACGGTCCGTGCTTAACAGTAATCTACAGAAGTGCTGAATAAACATGTAAAAGTAGTTTTTAGAGCTGCTAGCCTGACAGAGAAGCTAACGCTACATGATTTTAGCTGCTATCTCCATGACAACATCCTGAGGTAAACGTAAAAGGTACGTAACGGCTTTACATTGTTATTTTTTTCCTTACAGCGTCGTTAACCGGGGTCTAAAACCCAGCGTGTTTGATTCAAGTGGCACAAATGTTTGAAATGAGTAATATACAACAAGGATAACTGAAAGTTTTGTTTACCTCCTCATGTTTCCTGGCAGAATTGTCAGTTCCGGTGTGGAATCATGGGAAATGTAGTCCGACAGAAACTAAACTGTTAGCACCCTTTTCATGTTTACAGTTGTGGGAATTAATAAAGAAAGCGTATCACACCTTTGTGTGATATTAACCTAACCCCAAATTATGGGTATTTGCGGCTGAAAAATCCCCCTAGCAAGAACATTTTTAATGTAAAACCGGGATTACTAAAAAGCCTGAGGTTCTTAGACTGCACATTACACACTGCACATCTCCTCTGCATTATTTGGCTCCGTTTTGCGCTCATCAGTTCTGACATGCAGACTAAATTTTTTTCCTTTGTGCAAAATCCCTATTGAAGAAAAAGAAAATAAAAAAATAATAACGCCCTCGCACTTGCCACACCCCTCTCTATTACCGAGGGTGTGGTTATGACTACATCTTTCACCCGAACTGGCTGTGCCTCTCCTCCTTCCATCTTGGCTGTGCACGGTGTCACATTTATCAAACTGAATGCAGCAAAGCCTCGATACATTTCCTAACGCCCCCACCCTCCCCGCCCAGCTTAAGTGTCCTCAATTAGCCTGCTGGGTGACGTCAGTAAGGTGACATGGGTGTTTCTCTTCATCATCATCCGTGGGCAATAAGCTGCTGCAGCACAGCATTAGTGCATGGGAGAGGGGGTAATGTGGAGAGCAGTGCTTGTAGATGCAATTAAAGCCCCCCACACCTCCACGCCTCTCTCTTTGCATTTGTGCGCTGGTGCTTCTGCAGCAGCTCCTCTTCCACTGCCCGCCCGCCCGCTGCCGGTGTCGGGTCGCCGGCAGAGCGGCCCCGCTCCTCTGCAGGGCTGCAGGGCTGCGCAGCTCCTGACTGACAGAGAGATGAGGGGTGGGGACGCAGGGTGGGGTCACAAGCAGGGAGAGGCGGAGGAGGAAAAGGCAGAGAGAGAGAGCCCAGCCCTTGAATACACGGCAACAACACGCCGACAGAGAGAGAGAGGGAGAGACACAGAGAGACTGGCTGTTTTTTTTTTTTGTTTTTTTGGGGGGGTAAAAGCACAGGGAGCCTTCGACGCCGCGGATATGAACTGAAAAGAAACACTGGAAGAGGCAGGGATCGTGTTCCTATATCCCGAAATATTTGACTGTAAAGGTGGAAAACTAGCCCCCCCAAAAAAGCCCTCCTCTCTCTCCCTGACAGTTCTGATTCAGATAGAGCTACACCCAAAGCCCCGACCGACCCCCTCCTGCTCCTGCTGCTCCACCCCTCCGCCGCTGCACCGCTCCGGCAACCGAGATGCACACGGAGACCCGTAACAAGAAAGTAAGTGCACGTTATTGGCTTTGCACTGGTCAGTGGAGGAATTAAAAAAAAAAAAAAAATAAGAAGAAGAAAAAGAAGAAGAAACATCTACCTGTGTGGGTGATCTGCCTGTACACAAGCAGAGTTGACATTGTCAACCCAACATGAGCCAAAAATATGACTGTCAGTGAGCGAATATAGCCTGTGCTTCTATAACAGTCACAAGTGTATCCTTGCAGGCAGTTTATTTTGCAAATTAGTGGAAGAGTTTTGTAACAGCGACCTCATTGCATTGCAATAACATCATTCCGAGAGTCCTCTAATTCTAATGCAAAAAAAGGAAGAAAAAATCCTCCGTGTGTGTGTTTGTGTGTGTCCTGTGTATCTGGCTTTCCCTCTGTGTGCCAGGTTAGTTCAGGTTCAATTTTGAATGCTCTGTGATCTCTGAAAGGCAGGAAGGAAACGGAAGGCAGCAACTGCAGCTTGCAGGACACCATCTTAGCTTTTAAAGGGCCAGCAGCCTCTTTTCAAACAACTCTGGGAAAGCAGCCAGGTGCACTGCCTCCAGCTTAACTCTGCACCGGGCTCCTGCTGCCGAGATGTTCCCCTCTGCGCTTCAGCGGTGTGCGTTTTGAGTGTCAGTCAGGATGGCGGTGTTGCTCGAAACTAAATGAAACTTGGCGTGTGGAGTGTATCATCACTGCAGCTCCAGATCTGTTTGTTTGTTTGCTTGATGGCTGGCTTTGTAGATAGGTGATGAAGCCCCAGCCACAGTTTGGTGCAGCACTTTCAGGTTTCCTGATAAAGCAGCGAACTTTGATCTGTGGATCTGCATGACCGGCCAATGGTGACATGCAGCGTACAGTGCAGCAGATGCCAGATCACACACTGGCATCAGTTCATCAGTTCAATTTCAGCTTATGTGTAGTGAAACGCCTATGACATCACATCCCGTGTTAGCATGGAGAGGGTGGGGGTGGCAGGTGGAGGACTGTGTGAAATACAGCTGTTGTTTTTCAGTGCTGGACGATGTTGAATTTGCAATGACGGAAACCAGAAGAACTCATCCAGCAGATGATTGGTTCATTGATTAAATGACAGTTATTATGAAGGCTTGCAACCATCTGGAACAGATTATTTACTATGTAATAGGAAGTTGTGAAGTAGACACTTTTTAGCCTACGTGCACACACAAAGGCATAAAGCCAGGATCCCCCCCCAACATTGCCATCTAAAAAAACCCACACAAACTAAATCCACTTTTGGGGTGAAGTCTGCAGGGTTAATATTCACTTTTTGTGCTTAAGCTTAACTACAGGGTGAAAGCAAAAGTGAAAAGGAGGGATACATATTTTAGCCGAAAATCCTCCTTTACTTGGAAGTATTTGGCTATTCTCCAGAAGTTGCCACCCATCAGATGTGCTTTAAAGTGACTGTGAGATGCTGCCTTTACGTTGTGGTGTTTGCACAGTTAATCCACTCACTTTGCATATTTCTGCAGTTTTTGTAATAGGAGCTGGGGCACACTCAGTTTACAGGTCCAACACCCAGCAGTGAATAGTGTGTTCTCCTTTGTGTTTAATGGTAGCTGAGAAACAGCTTCTTAGTGCATTTCCGATCATTTGTAGTAGCATGTTAGGTTGGGTTAACTGGTGATTCTTTTGATGATTGCCCATAGATGTGAATGGTTGTCTGTCTCTGTGTTGAATTGAATAAACAGAAGCTGGATGGAGGGAATATCTGAATATGTCAAAGTCCCCTATGGAAAATCGAAAACCTTTGAGTGGCAAAAACAGAAGAAGTGCCAACGGGGATGTGAACCCCAGTCTTGGTGCTGATAGAACTCCATCCTCCAACCTCCTGATTCAGACGTTGATTTGTTGACTGTGGCATTATTGGCCGTCAAGAGATGCCAGTCTTAGACACCTACAAAGTCTGCCGCCAAATCACATGCAGACGTATCGTTATGTGATGGATGTGAGCGTAGTGGATTGTTTGATGTAGAATCCAATTTCTTCTGCTTATCCAAATCGAGGAGCGGTGCTGCCATGGGGCTAGAGGCAGGGTAGGGGCTGGGCAGGTCACACGCAGAGAGGCAGACAACCATTAGCACACCATTCACCAAACATACACTTTGATTTGGAATGTGGGAGGCAGCCAGAGTACCCAGAGAGAACATGCGAACTCCATACGGAAGTCCTGCAGTGTAAGAGACCCTGTACACGTGTATGAATTAGTTTAAAGCTATTTTTTTCCTATAGTCCTGTGGAAAAAGGTAAACCTTACCTATGCACCTAGTGCTTCTCTGTGAGGTCTGCACTGCATCTAGCATTCATGATAATAGAGCAGGTACTGTATGTACTATGCAAATACCTGCCCCTACACAAAAACCCTGCATCTCTCATGTGCACACCAATGCATGCATTTCCTCTTATTCTTAGAATGATCAGCAGACTCTAAAATGAGAATAACTGCTGTCTATGCCAAATGAAGTGAGAGTAAGGCAGCTAGGGGGAAGTGTAGTTATACAAACATTTCTCTGAGCAGTGGAGCTGATGTGGAAGTTGAAATGATCTCAGTGTTTGTAGCCGGTTCACTATACCCTTAAATGGGAAGGATGTTTGAGGCCTCTATCTGACTTTACAGGCTTGTTTTTGCCTGTTTTTAAAGTTCAGCATTTCTCTAGTGAACAGCAAGAACATTTGATTTTATAGCATCGCCTCTTCCCCTCTTTTGTGTGATGGAGCTTCACTATAAATTCCTGCACGACCAGCTTTGTTTAAAAAAAGAAACAAAAAAATGTATGAACGGTCAAAAGTGCTTTTGTCTCCAGGGGAAACTGCTTGACTGATTTGCTTTTACCTTAAAGTGGAGACCAATAGATCTGTCTGAAGCCCTGTGACTGAAAAAGACCAGTTTTGAAAAACAAAACTCAGACACTGTGTAACCTCTGCATTTTTAACAGTTATTAGATCCTTTCAGCCTGCAAGAAACCGAGCGAGGTGTTGTCACGGCCGCTCCCTTGCCTGATTATAATTAGCCTCAAGTGAATCCATTAAACAGAGAACGACTTTTATGACTTGTGCCACGTTTCGATGACTCTTTTAAATGCATATGTACAACAGTGTGGCTCTCACGCACTTTTTCTGCCAAATCCAGTAAATCTGCAGGACGTTTACAGCCAGTGTGGAACTGGAACGGCAATGCTTTTGAAAGGTTTGTACTTTAATTACCGTTTTTCATTTGCATCTATCTGTATTTATGGATGCCACATGCTACCATGTTTAAAACCAAACATCAGAGCAGTAGAAATGTCTCTGTTAGGGTACCCCACCTCCCAAAAAATATAGTTCTTTCTTCTTCTTCTTTTTTTTTTTTGTAAGTTGCAAGCAGCAGTGCAACTAGCAGGTGATCTTTTGAGGTCAAAGTCAGTTTGCTGAGAAGTTCACATACCTTCATGTACCCTGTTGCTGTGGTTTTCTCTGCACTGTACTTATGTGGTTGGAACTGTAATGGAGAGGTCTTGTAGACCCGAGTCGATGCCTCGCCTCACCAAGCCTCGCATTTTAGTCTCTTTGCAGTTTCAAGTTTTTCACAGTTGGTGCAAACTGTCACATTTTTTTTTTCTATTTGTTTCAAACAAACCCAGAAAGTGAAATTCATGCCTTCCTCTGTGGCGGTGAAATCTCAAAGATATACATCTCTTTGGAACTAAAGGAGTTTAATGCAGTTTATTGTGAAATTAATCACAAAGCAGACATTTGTTTACACTGTTAAAAGTTATCATTTCAGCTTATGTGGTTCTTCGTCACTGACTTGCACATTAGGAGTTAAAATGAAACTGGCTGATTATGGTGAAATGATAAAATGTGACTCAGAAAATAAAATATGGCCTGAAGTATTGTTGTTCCATTTTGATTTCTTTGGTGCAGATTGCCCAGTTTTGGAGATATCAGCTGTAGAGGTGGTGCACAGATTCTTTCTCCAGAAGTCATGACCTGGTTATGCAAAGACATGAAAAAGAAAATATCAGAAGACTTTATTGTGAGCGCTTTCATGTGGGAACTGTTTTATTTTCATTGAATTACCACCAGCAAGTGTGTCATCGCACAGAAAGAAGTGTGCATGTGTCCCCGATGAGGAACTTGTGCTCGTGACAGTGTCACAGGATGTAAACATTAGTGGTATCCCCCCAGCCCCATCCTGAGCTGTAAACTTACCTAGTGCTGCACTTTCTTTTGAACTTTCCCTTTTAGAAGGACTGTAATAGATGAGCATTTTGTTGTTGTTGTTGTTGTTGTGGTTTCTCATCGGTTTTCTCAAGTTCTTTCATTTTCAAAGCCCCCCCTCGCCTTGCTTTCTGTTTTTACTTTTACCTCTGACCCAGTTAGCTGTGTTTGAAGCGTGGGAGAGGAAATCAATTTCCTCCCATCATGGTTAAAGCTGTCTCTCATTTGAAAGTGATAGCATTGCACAGTCTTCATCAGAGGCATAGCTGGGCATGCTCCATGGTTTATACTATATGTGTGTGTGTGTGTGTGTGTGTGTGTGTGTGTGTGTGTGTGTGTGTGTCTGTGTGCACACATGTGTCTGTTGGATCAGCTGGACTGTATGTGAGAGCAGGTTCAGCTGTACATTCCTGGGCAGGGCATCAGCAGCAAAGGGCCCTTGAATACAAAGTCTGCCTCTGTGTGTGTCTGTGTGTGTGCAACAGAGAGCAGATGCCACACTGTAGGCAATCATTAACAATGCTGAACAAAGTTTGAGCAAACTTCTCAGAACAGGGATGTTGCGTCACCCCCACTGTGCACGCACACGGACCATACTGTGCAAAAAGTTTGGCCGTCGAAATGAAGTCGAATCATTTTATTTTTCATTTTTCCTTAACATCCATTTGTAAACAGGAAATGGGGCCTTTTGGGAATCACACTGAATATTTGTTAATAATTAATGTTATTTTCAGGGAGTAAACAATTCCAATATTGATATTTTGGCTGGTATTACACGCAGTACGATAGCCACACAATGAGAAAGTAAATAATTGGGTCATTGTTTATTAACTTTCCAGATGTGTAATTCACAAACTGGTGAGCAGCTTAAGCGTCCCTGCCAGGAAAGTCGTTAACGCTGGCAGCTTTACTGGCACCCGAGGGCCCATGAACAGCCTAACGTTGGACTCAATTAATATAGCAGTTTGAACCCCCATATAGTGGTAATCGTGAGGCACAGACTGATATGAGACGTGATGATCTAGGGACATCTCTGCATACACAGAGAGCAATGAGATCAAGAGAGACCAGTTGATGGATACCGAACATGTAATTCTTAAGAGCTTGAAGATGAAGGCAATGGGACTTGAGATAAAAGGTCTTCACAAACTTAAAGAAGTCCTGTCGTCTTTTTTTAAATTTACAAGCTCCTACGTCTACCCTGACGTGGATGACTGAGAACCTACGAAGGCAACAAGTAAATCAGCAAAAAGTTATAACATGTCCCTGGTTTAATCTTTCTCTTTCAAACTTCTTTGCGGTTTTTCAAACTGTTAAAAGGCAACAGCAGTCCATGTAGTGGTTCACACATTTCCCTCCGTTTTATTTATTAAGTGCCAAATTGCAATATCAATTGCCTCAAAATGCTTTACATTGTAAATCAGAATCAGAATCAGAAAGACTTTATTTATCCCCAAGGGGCAATTAAGATACAACAGAGCAGCATGACGTTGAAGATAAGGGCAGGGGATAAACAGGCAATAAGAGTGAGATAATAAATACACAGAATATACAGTATATACACAGTTTTAAAATTACACAAAATTACACAAGACTATGCAAGAACAGAGAGAAAACTCCAACAATTAGACAACCCTGGATGAACAAGCACTTGGTGACAGTGGGAAGGAAAAACCCCCTTTTAACAGGAAGAACCAGTCTTAGGCAGGGGCAGCCATCTGCTGTGAGAGGTTCAGGGTGAGGGGAGGGAGACAGGACATGATAGATCTCTGGTTTGGGACTGTGAAGCCATTATGCTCACTGTTTCACCTTGGCAAATGGTACTGTATGACAAAAGTGACGTCACATCAATGCACACCAATGCAGCAGGTATACTGGTGTTCTAAGGGGAACACAAGCTTGTGAACTCTTAATGTGTGTCTTAGTGTCTTAATGTGGTGACCTCTTGGAATAAAGGAACCAAAGGTACCAACAGTAGGCTAATAAAACACATTAGCTAAATTTTGCAGTTGCAGCTTTATATGTTAATAAGAAAATCTGATCTGTTGGCGAAGCAGTGGACCAGCTTAGGCCAGTAATACTCTGACAGAAACCCTGAACTTGCTGTGAGATTTTTTTTTTTTAAACTCTTTTCTATCTTTTTTCGTGCTTTGATGCTACTTTGCTGCATGTGGTGTAGACAGTGCTAGGAGGACACCGAACAATGTAGGCAGAGCTTTTAAACCATCTGAAGCATCTTTTAGTTGTTTTTTTTTTCTGTCACATAACGGATACACTGATACCAGTCTAGCTGTACTAAGCCAGTATTAGCTGGGTCCATAGAAAACACCTCAAACCCATCCACTTTTGGTGTGACAAGTTTTTTTCCAGAGTGTTTGTCCAGTAGGATCAAACAGTTCTGGGAACTGCCTGAGGGTAACTACCCACTGGGGTGGTCCTCTGAGAACTGCATACCTTTAAGGCCTTTTTTTTGTCTGCATTGGCACAAACAGTAGGAATGCTTCCGGAGGCGAACCACAGCTCATGGTGCTGCTAATGAGAAGTCTCCAAAAGCCCGGCTAATGAATCCCTTGTTTTTGCATTACCACCATATGCCTGTATGTACCCAAGAACGCACCCAGAAACGGCACCAAATGAGATCTGCTTTGGTTGCAGGGTGTTTTGCTTTTACTTGTCCTTTTCTTTATACGGTGCTTTGCTCTATGTGGATGCCCCGGGTAATTGAGAGGAAATGCCAGCATTAAATTTAAAAAAAGAAAAGCTTCTAATATATCAAAATTGCATTTTAATTTTGTTTCATATTTACTCAAATTAGTCTGGACTTTACTGTTCATCCATTTTTCTTTGTATTGTTTCATCTTTTGGAGCTATTTGTGGACTTGTAGAAGCTAGTCTCTCCTCTTGGCACTCATCCCACGATGCCTCCAGGCATTTATTTGGGCAGTTATTTTGAAGTATTATGTAAACTAACTTTGATTTCGGTCGTCATTGGAAGATGAAAACTGCATATTTGGAATCACCATCAAATGTGATGCTTAAAAAAAGCACTTTGGTGGCTTTTCTCTGGAAAACTTTTCTGCTCCTGCAGAGTTGGACATCTGCATCTAGATTTAAACTCGGTGTTCATTGCATGCCAGATCTCCTTCTTATTATGCTACTGACACAACAAATATCAAACCCGGATTTTTCTTTCTTTCTAATATGGTGGTTGGCAGTGTTGCGCCAATCTAGACCAATCAAGGTACACTTGTGCCACTCAGAGGTAGGTACTCTCCAGCACAAGAGGAACCTTTGAGGCAAGAACTTAAAAAAGATGTCACAAATGGGGGTTTTAGGAACTTTGATGTAACCACTTCATGCTTTGTGGACACACATAAGGGGTACTTCCTTGGAACCAAAAGCACCTATGGATAACTTGCCTTAGTTCTTCTTTGGTTAAGGTTGTTCTTGTTGTCTTTTACTTCTTCATTAGATCTAGTCCAACTTGTGCTGAAATGCTGCAGAATAAATTTAGACTGACAGAGCCCTGATAGTATAACCTGAAAATCTAAAGTCTTTGCCTAAAATATTTGTTGCTTAGCACTGAGTATGAACACACGCACTGAGAGACACACTTTACTGAGTTGTCAGGGTGACAAAGATGATTGGAGGGACCAGAATCAGCCGGTTGCTGCCAGCTTGTCACCTCACCCTTCAAAATGCTCTCAAACAGCAGTTTGCCAAGATCTCTGGTCACGCTGACTTCTCTGGTTATCTGTGTTTCAGAAATGAGGATAGAAATGCTGCTGCTGTTTTGTATCTGATTTGTGTCGATGAAAGTTGATCTGTTTTTTGTTTGTTTGTTTGTTTTTGTTTTACTTTCTTGAAATTATCAGCCATGCTTGTGGTTTTGCAGGTTTTGGCTCATTATGTATGTGGTAGTTTGCCCCATCAGTATGGAAAAACGAATAACCTGCGTGTAGTTTTTGCCCCTTGATTAGTGTTGTTGTTGAACAGGAGTGCATTAAACACAGGCTTATTGTTTTTTGGATACTTGAGACTTCTAAACAAAAACTTTCTAAATGCAAGACGTTGCATCATTCTTTGAAACACAGTCATCTTCTTTAGAAGAATTCACAAAAGTTTGCCTTAGCTGTTCAACCAAAGAAAGTTTTTCAAATGATAAAAGCCATTACGCCTCGATGAAAACACGGCTTTTGCAAATTGAGACTGCAAATTGCTCCGTGCTGCCCTTCCCTTTAAATTGGACCACATTAAAGAATATGTAGAGGAATTTGTCTAGAATAATCTTAACTTAAAGACCTCAAAATACCGCATCACCCCAATAGAGCACTTCGCTCTCACACTGCTTACTTGTGGTTCCTAGAATATTTAAAAGTAGAATGGGAGGCAGAGTCTTCAGCTTTCTGTGGAACCAGTTTCCAGTTTGGATTGGGGAGGCAGACACCCTGTTTCTGTCTTCTGGTTCTGCTGAATGCTGCTTCCTGTTAAAAGGGAGTTTTTCCTTCCCATTGTCGCCAAGTGTTTGCTCATTGGGGTTCTCTGATTGTTGGGGTTTTGTCTCTGTTCTTGTATGATCTTTACAATATAAAGTGCCTTGAGGTGAGTGTTGTGATTTGGCGCTATAGAAATAGAATTTAATTTAATTGAACGTTAGTCTCTGCTGAGCTTCTTCTGCACCTCTTTTCAAGCTTTTTTGTATTTTACTTTTCCTCAATGAGCCAGTTCCCTGATTGCAATGATTAGTTCTAAATGGATTGCAATTGAAGGTTTTCTTTTGATTAGCAGCAGCATGAGGTTTGACAATGTTTCACGGATTTCAAAAACCTCTTCTTGTCTCTCTCGTACGTCAGTTTCTCCAACGGTTTCAAAACATCAACGTGTCTGCAAAATGGGCTTGGTTTGTTTCTTTATCGAAGAGAAAAATTGTCCGCGTTATTGTCAGAACTTTTGTTCATTCCACCCACTCATATACGTCGTAATCCACCTCGCTTCACATGAATTGGCATGCCGTGTCATGGAAATGTTTTTGCAGGTTTTTTCCAAAGGTGTGTGACTTGGGTGACTTTGCAGAATTGTAGGTTAAAAACAAAATGTCAGCGGTTAGAAATACTTGAGCAGTGATGTGTACACTGCAGTGATTCAATCAGCCATTATTGGGCCATAGAGTCATTTTTGCTCCGTCAAACCATCAGTTTTAATGTTCAGAGAGCTATTGGAAGAGGAGTTGTTGCTTGAGTCTCTGCCACCTGTGGTTTGCAATGAGGTGTTCATTGCACCATTGTTTCCATTAACAGAAAACATTTTTTTGGCAGCAGTAAATGTGACCCAGGTGTACTTTTTAAGGCAGTCCCGAAAAACCCTAGCTGAAGTTGAGGTGGGTGAGATAATAGTTTAAGGCAAAGTCGGTTCACTAAAAATACACCTGACCAGAGGAACTTGGCATGCGTTGGGTGTCATAAATCAATTCTTTGTAATGATGTAGAAGTATCCAGGGGTGCATTTGTAATTTAAAGGCACCTGTGACCTGGAGATTAGGAGTCTCATGCTTCACTGGCTGAGCTAAGGGCGCTCTAATAAGCATCCTGTAAGTGTTTTCCAGGTGGTGGCTAGGTATCTGAGCTCACCGGCTCACTGCGCTTTTCCATTTTCCATTTTATGCGAAGCTCTCAGAGTAATTTACAGCGTGCTGCAGTACAATAAGCTTCAGTTCCTCAATCTCCTACACTGAAAGCAACCGACAGAGACGAGCGTAAAGGATGGGTGACACTCTGCTGGCAGGAAGTTTCTTCTCTTCACCTTTGTGAACTGATGTCAACATTTCCTTTTTTTTTCTTTTTTCAGAAATCTGCCTAAACTGCTGTCATGTAAGGTTTTGCAATAAATAAAGAACAGAATACATTTATTTGGAAGTCATTTAAACTTCAGAAGCTTTTTCAAACTTTTTGACTTTTGGCATCTGCTGATGCAAAGTACTGATATTGTATCAGCGTTACATTATGACAGCGGTCCCCAACCCCCGGGGCCACGGACCGGTCCGTGAGTCGTTTGGTGACCGGACCGCGAGAGTGTGAAATTGATGCTTTTCAGGGTTTTTATCGTTAACTCTGTTTCTCTGGGTCTTTTCCCGTGTTGTAGTTGTGTGCCTTATTTTGAAAGAAATATTTTTTGTTACCATAGCGACCAGAGGGCATTAAGGGGCAGAGAGGAGGACTCTGCTAATAAAGTTAGACAATTACACAGTGAATTCGTGTTTATTATTATGTTTACAAAGTACCACAGTTTTTGTCTCAGTCGTATCATTTTATTTTGTTGTATTTATCCGCAACACCTTAAAGGCCGGTCTGTGAAAATATTGTCTGACATTAAACCCATCCGTGGCGTAGAAAAGGTTGGGGACCGCTGCATTAGGATATGCAGCATTCCTCACTCTGAGGAAAAGACTGGAAATCCTTCTTTTAAACATTGTCTTAACCTTGTCACATATAAATACCTCAAAAAAATTTAAATATGCTGAAGTGGTAATAATTAGTAAAATAATAAATGACAGTGGGACCATGATTAATAAAATTTTAAACATGTACTTGGACGGCACAGTGGATTCAAATCAGCCAGGTCTCCGGTGACCATTCTGGGCACTTCTTCACACAATCCATAGACATGATTGTTGGGTTAACAGATAATTCTAAATTGGTCATAGGTGCAAATGGTTGCGTGTCCACAAGTTCACCAACTGATTCTGAACAGACTGAAAAAATTGTATGTGAGAAGTCAAAACGGCACTCAAATTCAAATCTTCTGGGTAAACGTTATCTGCACTGTGCTGCCACCAACGCTTCTATCCCAACTTTCTTTCCTTTTCCCTTTTTAAAACACTCCTATGTCTTTTTGATATGTTGGTGCTACCAACATAATGTGACATGATAACTCCCAACTGAGCTGAGTGCTTGGTGGCAGCAGGCACCTACTGGCGATTTCAGTGGTAGTGATGCGAACCATTTCGTGGGCCAATAATAATCAGGATGAACAAAAAAGTACGTTAAACTCATCTTAGGTGCAGTTCCGCCTTGCCATCGATTGAAAACCTTTGCCTCATAATGAAATGAAGAATAGAACAAAGGAGCTCCTGAAAGAAGGGGAAAGATTTTGTGTTCAGACCTACAGCAATTCCACAAACCCTTACAAAGTGCTCTTAAAAGAGGTGATGCAACATAGTGGTAAACATACCCGCGTCCTTACAGTAAAATGTCATATTTACAGCCTTTGATATGTTGTTTTAGTGCTGTTTTCAGTTAAATATATAGTTTAAATCATTTGTTGACACAGTATCCCAACTTGTTCTGATATAAAGGTTCGTATATGTGCTTATGAGTGACATGATTAACCAACTCTAACTCTCTAAGCTGAGTTATAGCTGGTTAGCTGCCTAGCTGGCTGTCCGTGTGTGTGTGTGGGAGAGAAAGGAGAGATAAATGAGAATGAGGTATGAAGACATGATGTGAGGAATGGAGTGGGTGCATTAGAGCCATCAAAAGGGTCACTGCTGGCAGGTGGTGGTGTGGTCCGGTCATTCAGCCACTGAATCATTGAGAATTAATAGGAAGCCGGTAGTCAAGAGAGCAGAAGTGAGGCAAATGTCAGACCTGTGCTTCTCTCCGGTGTGAGGTAAGAAGATGTATATTTTCCACATTTTTTTCAGCCATTTATTACATTAAGTGAAATAAAAATCTAAAAGAATATATAAATGACCAAGCAGAACACATTTCGGTTAAATACTGTACCCTTAAATGGTAGTACGTGCTCAGGTAGAGGGAGAATTGGAGGAAAACAGTAGACGTTTGAGACAGTTTCTGAGAAAAGAAGACAAGATGTTGTGTGGCAGAACATGAAACAATGAATAGACTCACACGTATAATCAGTTAGGCTAGGGACAGGTATGTAATGTAATTATTTAATTAGGCTGGTTTTATTCCCAAGTTTATATATCTTGCAACCTTCAATTTGAGCTTTACGTTGGAGCAGACTGGGTCCACAGTTTCATGCTCAGGCCCTTCACTCTACTGAAAGCAAAACTTAAAAGAGGCTCATTTTTTTACCCTTTTATTCTATGACTCTGTTAGGGTAGCTTTGCATGATTTAAAGTTCAAAATAATCCTGGCCTGTCATGCAGCTTTTCAGTTCATCCACTGTCTGAAACAAGCTGTTTTAGAATTCCAGCTATCTTCTGACTGGTTGCCTGTCATAAACAGAAGGTTTGAACATGAGTTGGGCGGGGCTTCTGAGCATGAGCATGAGATGACCATATTGTAAATAGCTGCTGGCTTTTTATAGATCCAAAAGTACCCTTTGGCTCATGGGAGTTACTTGCAGAAAGCAATGACCTCATATGAAATTTTGGTCATGTTTAATACGAGTATCCTCTTTGGCACTATATAAAAGGAAAGAAAGCTTAGGGTCCCTTCAGTGTTACATCAAAAATGGTATTTTAGAGATAATTTATGTGAATACTTTGAGGAAAACCCTTTTCTTTTTCGGGACAACCTTAACTTCTGCGTGTTTTTGTGGTTGAGTGGGACAAGGTCCCACTTCCCAAGGTTTGGGAAAACCCTTCCCAGAAGAGTGGATGGTGTTTTTGGCGCATATGTGTGTCCATTGTTCTTGTGGTCTTGACGCTCATTCGTCCACACTGGGCTTTCATTATTGACTTGCATACCAGCAACATGTAGAGGTGGATTTTCCTGCCCTGGATTCAGCTGAGTGGTGCAGTGGGAAGTCAAGTTGTTAGTGGTGTCATGGTCTCGTTTTTTTTTTTGTTTTTTTTTTCCTCTGTTTGCTGGGCGGCCTTGTTCAGGCTGCCCTGCCCCAGGGCTTTAGGGCTATTTTTAGAGACACAGTGCTGTTTGTATGGCGAAGGCAGTGCAGAGCAGAGAAAGCTGATTCTCCCGTCATGTTACCAAAATTCAAGCCTGATATGAAGCAGCGTTCATACTGGGTAGAGCCATCCTACTTACTTTATGACCTTGAAATGATTCAACCCTGCACTAAATGCTTCGCTATCACATGTAGCTCATCCTATGATTACATTCTCAGATGTAGGCTGGAATCTGTCAGCAGAGTCAGGTATATGAATGGAAGCCTCCAGCGGACGTGCGTGCCTCTTTTTAAAGTCGAGATGAGTACTCAAATCTGGAGTGTTACTCTGGTTCATTCTTTGTCAGATCTGTAACAATCGGCTATGACTAAACTGGGATCCAGTTCAAGTCGTGATGGACTATTTGAGCTTGTTACAAGATGCACAGACTGCCGCAGTACATGAATATGAGGCAGACTGTGGCTCTGTCTATTACAGGCCTCCTCCTCCTCCATATTTTCACTACTATAGTCTACACATTTACACCATCTGGAGGTGACACTGAAATGAATAGAATTTCTGGCAGCTCACTTTCTCTCACTCACTGAATAACAAATGTAATAGATGAGAATGAATTTCAGTGTTTTAGCCATTAGGGTCTCAATTGCATTTCGCTCTGGATTTGAACAATGGCAGCCTATTTCTTAATCTCACTGTAGTCATCAGGATTATCCATATCAATTTTAACCATTAGTCATTTTTTCCCTTTCAATATTCGTGGATTAAATTATTAGATAAATGCTAGTAATGCTTCTGAAAAAAATATCACTATTTAATTTCTTGGGATTCAAAATGAACTCTTCAAATGTGAAATTCTGCCAGATTGATTAAGAAAACAAAAAAGCGCAAAGGAGAGGCTGAGACGAACTCAGTCTTTTTTTCCTCTAATAAACTAATTAAGTGATAATTTCAGACATCAGATTTATTCTAAGACTTGGAAAAACACATACCCCCTTTTCCCGCCAGTGTTTGGGAAAAAAAATCATGTCAGTGGATATTTGA
The DNA here is from genome assembly GCF_013358895.1 of Oreochromis aureus. Classification (NCBI taxonomy): domain Eukaryota; kingdom Metazoa; phylum Chordata; class Actinopteri; order Cichliformes; family Cichlidae; genus Oreochromis; species Oreochromis aureus. Next base: position 29,548,766 of record NC_052951.1, read on the forward strand.
GGCAATACTGCCAGAAATTCACCAATGATGGGAGGATGCAGCCTACTGATTCTGTCCGCCATGATGCTCTTTAGCCTTCTGCTAGTAGCGCTACATAATAATTAGACCTCTTAAGCAGGAAGTGGTGTTGATGATGTTGGGTGACATTACTCTGTCAGCTAAACTTATAGAAAAATGTCAAATAATTAATGATTAACGATGTTGCTGGAAATCTATTGTGTCTCTACCATGTATACCCTAAAAGTAGAGATGTGTTACCATCTCAGAGCTTAATCAGTGCATTTGAACCCAAACCATGTTTAGTTTAACCTAATCAGGTAACATGATGTGACAAATCTGTGACATGTAGGACTTGAACTTGTGCCTCTGGTTGTGCAAAATCATTTGCTCCACAGACAACCCCAAAATGTGTCCCAAAAATTTGATCCTGTTCATCTGGACGTAGCGTTTTCAGTGGGAGAAAGGTTTCGTCACTCATCCAAGTGACTTCTTCAGTCTCAGCTGACTGCAGGTTTCCCCAGCCTTATAAATAGTATATTGCACAATGACTGAAACTAGCACCACTGAATGAACAATGGGCTGGGAGGTCAGTTCCTTGATCATTAATATGCAAATTCCCACGTTTCTCCCACTGAAAATGCTACGTCCAGATGAACTGAATCAGCCTTTTGGGATTTACTTACCTGGATGAGTGAGCATCCATCGAGACACCCGAAAATCTGTCATTTTTTTCCACCTTTCAGAAGCGGAAAATAGAAATTTTGAATTCTTGGCCACGAATCATTACGTATGAAATTGGAGAGATGAACAGTTGTGTTCAGGGACATGAAACTAATGTTGGAAAAGAAATGTTTAGCAGCATGTAAAAAAAAACCCCAAAAACCCCAAGAAACCCCTCTAAATTTTGTTTTCCATGAAAGATAAAAAACCCCCCAAAAAACCAACTTCCTCCGCAGTTTATCACCAAATTAATCAAAATAAATGGCCGGCCTGGCTGGGCAAAATATTATTACAAAGATAATTGGCAGCTGTTTGTGGATAACGCACACCTGGTCTTCTGTTTGGTTTCATCTTTACCTGGAGTGTCTGTCGCAAACATTGGAGTAAAAGTGGGCAGTTGATGGAAATATTGTAAAGTATCTGGAAATAAGCTGTAGGTACCGTTAGTGGAAGGGGAAAAAAAGTCCTTGCAAGCTTGTTTACACACACACACAGACACAGACGCACTCGAACGAGCTGGGTTCCTTGGAACAGCTTGGCCGGCCCAGTAGCCATCTGTGTTGACTATACATTGAAATGACAGTTTAACTCAGTCTGCCTAAATGTGCTAATCTGTCATGCTTGTACATCTTATGATTCTGGCAACGTCTTAGCTTTCCGCTTATCCTTCTGTTCACTCTAAGCAAACTGCTAACCTGGGACAAAGCATTTCCTGGAGTAGTCACTGGATGTAGTGAACAAAAAAACCTGTTTTTTGATTTTTGTCTTTTATGCAGAATTGAAGGTTTGACTGCATGCAACAAAGAAAATAAAAACACTTGAAAAACACTTAAACTATTAATTTTCTTAAAGTTGCCAAACATGATAGATATACAAATGTATGGAAATTATGAAAAGTAAAAGTAAAGTTTATACATGAGTATTGGGAAAATGTTTGAATAAAAAAAAACAAAAAAACACAAAACAATCAAACTTAAACAGCTTTGTGGTAAGTATATCTGTTTGATTAGAAGCCTTTATTTTGAAAAAAGCCACTAAAACTGCATTTTCAAACTTTATATAAAATATTTTTGGGGTCGATGCACAGGTTATAAAGTGTAAGGGTTATCAAACAAGTGTGTGTGTGTGTGTGCGTATGTGTATGTGGCAAAAATATGCAGTTTTACATGTATTATGATACTGTGAACAATTCCCATACTGGTAATTTCCATTTGCAAGAGGTTTTAAGAGACCTATATTAGTAGCCCTGTGAGGAATATTAATATTAATATACCCTATAGGCCTATATTCTACAGGGTATTCCTCACAGGAATGCCCTGTAGAATGGGTGGGCCTTGCATATCATTCAGCTTTAAATAGGCCTATTTCTGATTTATTATCCAGTAGTCAGAAATAGGAGAAAAGATTCTCATTCTCAAGGTTGTCTACGTATTCTCCTTAGAGTCATGTTGTGGGATAATTTTTAAAAAAAGTGCTAACATATATTGAAATCAGATCCTACCTCATGTTTCCAAAGATTGACCTTTTAAATGTAACTAAAGCTCAAACAGACGTCAGATGGTTCCAGATCACTTGCATCAAACTCTCTGAAGTCCTCTTACAAATGGAAATTTCCAATGTGGGAATTGTGCTCAGTGTCTTAATCTAAGTAAAACTACATATTTTTGACACCCACACAGGAAAAAACGTCTCATCTATCTGCCTATCCATCGACCCATCTGTATATCTATCTATATGTGTGTGTGTGTGTGTGTGATTTGCTGTGGCCTGAATGATGAACCTCCACTAAGTGTATCTTTAATTTTCAGTTGTTTTAATGATGCTTTTTGGAAAGTGCGATTTGTGTCATTTGCACTAGTCATGATATTTTATATCTATTATTGAGCAGTTTATATATTTGAGTCAATGGGAAAACGTGTACATTTGTTCACGGCATTGCCATCGTCTTTGTGTTGTCTACTGGTTTATATTGATTATAGGCAATTGATCAGATGTTATGTACACATACACAGTAGGTACTTTTGATGTACCTGTCGCCCATTCAGGTTTTCAGAGATTTATGAAATAAAAGTCCAATTAATGCAATAAATTGATTCTGTGCAAGTACTGAAGTAATTAATGGTTTGAATTTGAAATTGTGATGTTAATATAACACAAGTTGAAAAAAGTCTATTTAAAAGTGTTTATTGTTAAAATGCTTACATTTTCAAGCCCTTCATTGCAAGTAAGTAAAGTTTCTTTATTAAGCACTTTTCATAGCAAGGCAGTCATAAAGTGCTGTACACAAAGGCTAAAATAAACAGAACGTTACACAGTAAGATTAACAGGTAGTTTAAGATAAAATAATTAATCAATTAAAAAATAAACTCTTTACATGGTTTGTTGTCGCCCACAAGTAAGGCTTAAATTTATTAAAAGTATTCTAGATTTCAGTTTGTCTTTAATAGCCTTGTGGTGTGCAAGAAGACAGTTTTTTTCTTGGCTGGATATTTTAGCGCACACACATGCACAGATCTGAAGGGATGGGCTGGACTGTTGGCTCATACAGTATGTGTGATTCAGTTAGCTGTATGTCTAATAAAACTTAAAAGGCTTCACTTGGGATTTGGAAAGTCTTGTTGGTTTCTTTACTCATGTTTTATGTTTTCCCTCCTCCTCCTCTGTTGGTCGGGATTTCTCAGACTTGGGTCGTTGTTGCTTCATCCCAACATCAACACTTGAGTTAAAGATGAGATTAAGCTGGTTGGGAGACCTGCTGTTTTATTGATTGACTACATTTCTGTCTGTTACTCGCTCGCTTGTTCGGCTCGCTCAGACTACAGTGGAAGGTGAAGTTTGTGGTGTTGAAAATACTGAGAAAATGAGACAAAACGTTGTTGTCATTAGTACTGATTTAAATATGTATTAGGACAAACTGACAAGTTCTCCCTGGGAAAAAATTCTTCAGTGTAAAGAAATTCCAGTGATCATCATGCAGAGAATTCAGCCACGTTAGAGTAGATGTAGTAATGTCTGAGATTTCAGAAGTACTGAGGGGATTTCTGATTTGATAACATCAGTGGATCCCTTTGGTTTTTAGGGTTTTTTTTTTTTTTTATGTCACAAGGTCAGTTACGCCATTCATTTCATTGTCATCTACAACTGCAACTACAATCTGCAACTTTTTCATGTACTTCCATACCTCTGTTTCCTTCTATTCCATTTTTGGCTAGAACAACAAATTGATAGGGTGAGATATGGTCTCATAGATTTTAGCAAGTTCCTGCAAGGAGATATGCTGACATCTATCAGAATGGAAGTGAAGCAATGTACAAAACAGACACACATGTTTGCCTCTAAAAACAGCTGACTGCAACAATAAAGAGCAGGGATGGAGGAGGGAAAAAGTCCCTGAATTTTATTAGTTTCTGTCATGGCTGGTGATGCTTGTAAAACACTTGGACATGAAAGACTGTTGTGGGAATTAACACATTATGCACATGATGCATGTTGCATAGGTTATGCTGTAGGCCAGGGGTGGGAAACTCCAGGCCTCAAGGGCCGGTGTCTGCAGGTTTTAGATGTGACCTTGATCCAATCACAGCTGATTTAAATGGCTAAATTACCTCCTTGACATGTCTTGAAGTTCTCCAGAGACCTGGTAATGAACTAATCATTTGATTCAGGTGTGTTGACCCAGGGTGATATCTAGAACCTACTGGACACTGGCCCTCGAGGCCTGGAGTTCCCCACCCCTGCTGTAGGCTTCACAGCAGAAGTCTAAATCAGCCATAAAACCTCAATCACACTGGACACAACAGACCAGTCAGTGAGCCCCAGCAATCTCAGGCCACCCGACCAATTGGCAAGTGGCTGCTGGGGGTTTCTGGCTGACATTAGGTAAAGTTGGCCGCAAAGGGGGTGGTGCAGTAGAAACATCCTCGGTATTGTTGTGGTCAATAGCGAATTGCTGCGAAATTTTCTGCGAAGACTCACCAGCTGACCACCGAGCAGTAATAAAACCACAAACCAGAAATTGAGACAGGCTGTTGCCTTCAAAGTAAAAGCTGGACTTTTTAAAACATTATGTGGATGAGTAAGGTGCAGCTTTTATTTTGAAGGCAGGTCTCCATTTCCAATTTGTGGTGGACTCACCACAGTTTCAGTACTGCTTTCTGTGTTGTGAATGTTTTTACACAAGTCGAGATCTTCCATGCAAAGTAGTGACCACAGCAGTCATTGTTGCTGGCCAGCAACCACCAGCAACCTCCAGCAACACGCCACCTGGTTGGGGAATAATTATTTTCCTTAGTAACCTGCGGTTGTGAGGGGCTCACTGACCAGTCTCTAGGCCACTGTGAGTGGGAATTAATGTAACTGTAATATGTGGTTTAATGTCTGCCAGACTTCTATAGAATAACTGTATTTGTGTATAAAACGGTTGGTAGCTGGCTCTTGAGGGTGTCTGGTAACTTACTGCTACTTCGGTCTGACAGGCCGGAGGAGTTCACCATTTGTTCGCTAGCAGGTTTTGTAGGCTGGTGGCTTGTGTCACTGTCTGGCTGCTTTGTGTAGAGCTGACGCCCAGAGTCCTGTGGAGTAAACAATAAAAGGCTCTAATAGTAGGGAAAGAGTTTAGGTTTAACTGAAGGTCATAAAGCTTCTGGGAGTTTGTCATGTGAGCTGCTGCATCAGAAAGCTTGGCTTTGTTAGGAGTCTTGTGTCTCTTCTCTTTCTGTGATCTGTTTTTTCTGGGATTTCTTTTTCTGGTTTTGTCCTTTTCTTTTATTCTTTTTATTTATTTTTCCACTAGTCGTTCTTTATTTGTCTTTCATTCACAGTCTACATGAGATAAATATAGATTTCAGTCATTTAATTATTTCAAGTTCCTCTGCTATTCTAATGCAATATATGTGAGCCGTCAAGGTCTGTTTAAGCTATGAGGCGAGAATTGTGTTTCTAGTGTAGTAATATCCATTTAAAGATGTTTCATGTGGACTATATTTGCAACATAACGGCGGCTTGAGACATTTTATTTCCACCATTTTTACATGTTTATTGAGGGCTTCTTTTTTCCAGAGTTATTGTCAGCCTTTGTTGGAAGCACTAAGCGTGCCTATTGAAGTGAAACAAAAAACTGGTGGACATGCTTATCGGCTTTAAAAATCATTCAGAGAATAACTGTGTTTTTTAGTGCGAATTCAGTTTTGTAGATTGAAAGCTGTGTAATGCAAAAAAGGCTGTGCTGAGTTCCCTATCAGCATTTGCTAATTCCACAGAACTCTGACAGGTAATTGTGTGTATAAACACACACATCCTGAGCCTGAAGATCATATCTGTTCATTCTCTAGAACTGGGATTGTGTATGGGCACGAATGTGCGCATGACTTTTAAAATGGAACTCATGGATAAGCAATTGAACTTTGCATGGATTTTAACTAAACGTACAACCAGAAACGAACAGATTATAGAATATATCACAAATAATGATCCTTAAGTAAATTAATGTGCTTTGTTTTTCTTATATTTCAAATACTCATAGCCTCAACACTCAAGATGAAGCACAAATTGAACAGTTTACCTGATGTCCCTGTATATGAAAAATAAATTGCCTGGATTTTATGATGTAATGAAACTATGGTTTCAACCTGTTCTCACTACTGAGTCATAATTGACTCATCCTTGGCTTTGACTTGCAGGCGTCACAACACGCTGGGTATCCTGTAAAATTCAGTTTTAAATGTGCAGGGCAGTCAGATAGAGTTCCACTGAACTTCTTCAGTGTTTGGTCTAGGTGCCACGAGACTGTGGCAAAAATGCCATGCCGGTGTTGTCACTGCTATGGGGCACGTAATGTTTGCAACGAAAGAAATGGAGGAGCCACGACGATATCGCCCACCAGTTAGTAGTCTTGACCCATTTTGTGTTTGCCACCTTGGTGTTTTGATGAATGATCTAACTGAGAAACCGAAAGACGCTTCATGTTCGTAGGGTGGTGGATTGTCAGTAACAAGGTAGGCAGTTGGGTAGAGGTTGCATCAAGGGTAAAGAATAATCTGTCAAATCGAACGTGCAGTACCACTCCCTGTGGCGACCACTCACGAATCCAAATCATGATTCCCTCAGCATGTTCATGTGGTCTTGTTGCCTAAAAATAAAACATAGTTAGGTTTAGGTATTGTAACTAAGAGGTGCAAGGAAAAAAGTATGCAGTGAGAATTAAAAAATATGATGTGTTTGGACATCTCAGTATAAATATCAATAAAGATGTGGTTTTCCAAGGGTAGCTGCAAAGGCAAAAACAACCCTCGCTAACATCTGAAGCAAATCCAGTCATCTTGTTTTATAAGCAGGCTTGAAATATGATAGAAACCACTCAGGGGTTAGGCTTACAAGGGGTAAAGAATTCAAATGATTGTGTATGGAGCGTTATTTTCATGCTTATAATAGAAAGTCCTTTAGGACTGACAAATTATCATTATTATAGTTACAAAAAATAACTTGGCTGTTGGTTAGAAGCTAAAATCTTGTTGGTGTTTTACTGACCCATTTATCATCCATCCACCCTGAGCTCCTCCCACTGTAGGTTGTTCATCGATCTCCAGAGGTTCTCCTTTCCTCCTGTCATGATTGCTATAGCCACAAGAGGGTTTCATACATGATAGTAAACTGATTGTAAACATGATTGTTTTTCTTTTTTTTTTGCTTTAAGCCTCAAAGTTTCTTTATATACTGTATGTTCTGCACTATAAGGCGCACTTACAATCCTTTAATTTTCTCAAAAATCGACAGTGCGCCTTATAATCCAGTGCGCCTTGTATATGAATTCTGTTTGTGCTTACTGACCTTGAACCGATTTTATGTGATACACGGCGCTCAAAAATCTGTCAAAAAAATTTTTTAGTACGACTTTGGTCAGCTATGAAGCCGCACCGCTTGATGGATTGTCGGAACATTACGGCTACTGTAGTCAGGAGCCTCCCGGAGTAATCTGGGTCCAAAACTCCTTCAGCTTCAGGTCCAAAACACTGCGGCATCACTGAGTTAAAAACTGTCTAAATTCTTTCATCTTTAATAAAATGATCAGTGTTGCTGCTTTACCAGGTGTAACAATTAAGTTTAACATCCAGGCATCCATGAAAACAGAATTTATTAAATTTAACGGAGTTAGAAGTTAGCAGGAAGTTAGCTCGCTAGTTTCCACCTAAACATGATCTGACTGAGACATTTCTGAAAAAATTAAAATGTACAGCTCTGCTATCACTTCCAACATAAATGAAGACAGAAAACGAAACAACAGTGACATTTGTAGGGTTACTGAAGTTGGGCTAGCTGGTATATAATCATGTGCTACGTGATCGCTAGCGACACAGCTACGTTAGCATAACGAACATTGAAGCTTAAGGCTAACTTTTTTTCCACTCGATAAAAGTTAACATGAGGGTTCCCGATGCTTAGGGACAAATGCAATCGCATGGCAGGATGCTGTAAACGGACCAAACTTCAGTCAGGAGAACAACTGAGATAATCCATCCACAGTACGAGGTTAGTCATTAATATACTGCAACAACATGGGAATAGGGCAGCTGCGAGAGAAATCAACATTAATGAATCAATGGTACAGAAGTGGAGGAAGCAAGAAGAATGAGTTGAGTAAAGTTTGACTTATCTGACTGTTTTGTTTCACTTAATGCGCCTTATAATCCGGTGCGCCTTATGTATGAAAACAGACCCGTTCATCGACAGTGCACCTTATGGTCCATAAATTACGGTAATTTCTTTAGTTACTTCATTTCTTTTTTTCAATGAATGCTCCAAGCATCAATGTTCAAGCACATGCAGACATACTCTGGGCTTAGAAATGCCGAATTTTTGAACTACGCCCTTGAAACGTCTGAAATTAGAACGGATTACGTTAAAAATTGTAAATCTTGAATTTAGAAAAGGGGGCTTAATGTTTACGTAAGAAGTCATAAGTCCATAGCCTTGAGTCTTTTTCTGGTTATTAAATACAAAACTCAGGCGAGAAGCTTTGGTACTGAATGTTCAAGGGAGAGGAAGTGTGTGTGCGTGAGCGTTCATTTGTGGAGCGTGGAGTATAGCTGAATACGTGCCTCTCGTGGGAACGTGTGACTGAATTATGTGAATGAGTGTGTGTGCTGTGGTGGGTGGGTGCTGAGGGGTGGGGCCTGAGGGCTATGCGTGTGTGTGGGGTTTTTTGTGTGTGTGTGTTTGTGTGCAAGAACTTATATGTGCACATTTTTCTCAGTAGCCTCTTGTGAGTTTTTGCCCACGTGCATGCCTGTGCTGACACACTGTGTGTGTGTGTGTGTGTGTGTGTGTGTGTGTGTGTGTGTGTGTGTGTGTGTGTGTGTGTGTGTGTGTGATGTTGGCCGTGTCACCTCAGATTAGGCCCTGATGCAGCGGCGGTGGTGGTGGTGGAGAGTGACCCCCTACCAACCGTGGCACAGTCATTAACGTGGGGAAAGAATCCCGTCTCCATGGCAACCGCGGCCGCACTGCCAAGGAGGCCACAATGAAAAGAAAAGGGGGACGTGGGGAGGGAAAAGCGGGGCCAAGGGGAAGGAGTGAAGGAGGAGAGAGAGAGAAAGAGAGAGAGGAGAGGGTGGTGGTTGAGGTGGGGAGGGTGTGTCTGAAATTATGTGTGGTTGGAGATAAAGGTTGTGGGAATGACAGAGAGACATACAGACTAGTGATGTTGATGGAGAGAAAGCGAGATGATCAGATAATCATAGCAGTGCAGCCTCTAGGATCAACACACACATCTCCCTCGGGAAAGAGATATTGATCTTTTATCTCGATGTGTTGGAAGCGTTTGTGTTCGCTTTAAAATATAAGATTAAGCTGAAAGTGTTAATGGGGTTGAAGGGCATCTGATCATCATCACATTACCTGAGCAAGAATATGTCCACATTTACACAGAAAAACCCCTTACTTGCTGATAGTGAATGTAAAAAGCTGTCGGTGGGCAGCTTTTAAAGTGATTTTATGTATTGTGTTTCCAACTGGAGTCGTAGTTGGAGCACCAGCAGCTGGCTCTGCTAGACGTTATGAAAATCCTGGATATTTTCTTCCGTAGTGTTACTGTAAACAAGATTCATGGGACAGATATGTTCAGGAGAAAATGCGGGTGGCATGTTTTTTTTCTGTCACTCACTCATGGCAGAGTGAGAAAAGTAAATGCTGTATAAACCATTACTTGAAATAGCATTTCACATTCTCTTCTAGTATGATAAAAGGGAGTTCCTTAAAAACAAATATTATTTATATATATATATATCTTAACTTTCATCTAAGGTTCATTTCACCGCCAAAGCAGCCCAAGTGAAAAGGGCTTTTTTTTCATCCAGGGCTATACACTGTCTGAGTGTGGCCATCATCACAACCTTATCTTAGGCACTGCCTTCACATCCATTCTGAGATGCATCTACCTGGAAAGCGGTGGACCTGGGCTGTTCTCCAAATGTGAGATGAGAAGAATTACTGGATTTTCTTCTATTTTTATTTGTTTTACCGTAGCGATAGCTCCTCATTTTTGTCGTGATAATGCTCATCTGCTGCTTGAAATGTTTCTTCCCTCATGGATTAAATGAATGGTTTAAGTGAATCAAACTGAAGACAGCCTTCATCTTACCCTAACCCCTAGCATCCTTATGTCCATGTCCTCCTTCACGACATCCACAAATCTCCACTGAAGTCTTCGTCTTTTCCTTCTGCCTTGCAGCGCCATCTTCACTAACCTTTGTCTCCTGTACATGTCCAAACCATTTCAACCTAACTTTGTCTCCAAGACTCACATCAAAAACACTGATCAGTGTTCTGGTGAGCACACATTCGTTGCGAGGTACTCTACACCTGCTGAACTGGTCTCCTACTTTACAAGTGACCATTTTTTCTGTTTTAGCATGTAATCTGTGAAATTGACCTCTTAAGCAGTGTGAAACTTACTGTTAATGACATTCAAGTGCTGCACTTTGATTTTAATCAGTCAGTCAACTCTGAAAGCTTTGATGTGATTGTGTGAGTCCAATGTTGGTCTTCACTTTGGGAAAATGAAGGTTCAATCAGATGACTTGATTGGATTGATTGGCTTCCATTAATAAGAAGCAGGTACTGTGCCGCTGGGGTACTCGCTTCATGTAGTGGTGTTTTCCTTTGTCTTCATTGCACCTTTTCTCTTGTGGTATGACTAGAAGTTACAGAATAACAAAGTTGTTTAAATTCTTACACATGATTACGTGTGCCCACATAGTTTGTACTGGTTTAAAATGGATCTTTGTGAGGTTACTCCTTTCACAAACTTGAGTGAAGCAACGAGTTACTGACACCTTATTTGATACAAATTTATGAATGTTCTTGTTATCTAAATTGATTGTTTTGATTGACGATTGATTGGTTGTTTTAGATGTGTAAATATAAAATGAATCCACACTGGTTTAAGAAGCTGTATATGTTCTACATTGCTTGTGATTTTTAGAACAAATTTCTGCGCAGAAAGATGTTAGAATTTGTTTGAAGCATTGCATACTTTTCCCCAAATATATTAGCACAGAATTTGGATCCATTCTTAGTTTGAATCCATGGTTGGTTATTGGTGGCTTGGAGCCAAGTAGACCTATGAAGACCCGTATCCTGTGGTGCCCTGGTGTGAACCTTTCTAGGCTCCGGCTCAATCTGGACCAGGAATGCTCGTCAAATGTTGTGGAAATGGAACGACTTTCAGTTTGCTACCATCTGTTTGGACTGCTTGACAGACGGGGAGATGTGTGTTCTAGTTGTTTTAACTAACTAAATCCTGCAAATGTGTTTGTGTGTGCGCCTGCACGCAGTCACTTGTGTTTGAGGTTTGTTCTGGCCTGTAAGTGCTTTGAATTCAGCGTAAGCTTTAGAGAAGTGCTCAGACCACAGCTCTGAGGTTTGTGCATCTGTGTGTGTTTAACTGTGAAGAGTACACTAACTTTGTGTAGCGTGTGCGTGTGTGTGTGGAGAAGAGGGCGTGTAGAGAAGTGGTGGCCGGCTTTGCGTCATTAGGGTGTGGTGTGATAACAGCTAGACAGCCTTCTCTTTCCCTCTGTCTCTCTTTCTCTTTCTACCAGCCAGATGGAGACACACCCAGTTCTTGTCTGCGCTATTCACAGACACACTATGTGTTTTAGTGTTGACTGACCGATATCTCAGAAAGAGATGGACAATAATTTGCCACTGCTTGGTCTACATTAAGCGAGACCGATATCTTAAATCAAATTTTAGGCTTCAAGGTCTCAAGTAACTAACGTGCAGTTGCAGACATTCATCCCGAGGTGGCACACATTTGGCGGGATGCCAGGCAGCGGCATCTGTTGGTCGTAAAAGAGCCAATCAGTGGCAACATGAGTCAACTAACAGAGCTCCTAAAGAGGCCAAATAACGTGTCTAAATGGCAAAAACTAAAGCGTGTCAACATGAGAGCACAAATAAAACGCATCAATAAACACAAGCGGCGGTCACAAGCTGAGACAAAGACACAGTAATAAACATGCTGGAATATTTAACAAGCTATTCTTTTGTATTAACAAAAGCTCAAGTGACATTGTGTGCAACTTAGAGTAAACAGTGCTCAAAGAAGAATTTACCAGCTCTGAGCTTCTTAATGATGAACACAGGAATGTGCTAAAAGGCTGTGTTTTTCTTTTTTTTAAGGGAGCCATACCGAAATGATGACAGAGAAAAGCGAAAATTAAGAAAAATTGTTGTGTTCAATGAGAGTGAATCATCAAAATGTTCTTTGGTCTGCTTTTATTTTTGGCACTGGGGATGAAGGAAATGAAGTTATTATCTGCAACGCTTTTCACCTTAAAGAAAATAAATGTTCCCAACTGGAGTCACGACGACTCACCACTCCCTGACGCTTCCAGAGTTTATGATTTATTGCTTCATTTCTTTTTCCTCTATAGCCCGCTATTTTAATTTTGAACTTTTCAGTTATTCGACAGCTGTCAGCTTTTTCTTTTTTGACGTTTTTGCACTTCAATCCCAGCTCTGTGGTTAGATAAGACATTGTCTAAGGCCACGTTCATTCATGGAATTAGCATTTGTCTTGGGTGATCCATTCACAACTTTGCAAAGACATTTTTTTAATACAATGACTGGCAGACAAACCTGATTTATATTATGTTTAAAAACACGGCATCAAAATTATTTACAAATAAGATGGTAAATGTGAGATTTTTAAAAAATGATGAACAAATAAAAAAACAAACTAAAATCTACAGAATTCACATGTTTATGTAACACAAGTGCAGGGTGACGTATGCAATCCAGTTGTGTCGCTGTATTTGCATATAGTTTATAGTTACAGTAACGCCTCTTCTTGGGAAGTACATCTTGTGAACCAGCGGTGCGGGATTCCTCAGATCTCTCAGAGCCAAGTACAAACTGCCTGCAGCACTTTTTTTTTAAGACATCAAAGAAATGACATGACAGTTTTAGCCGAGAAACTTCAAACACAAGAGTGGCTGAGGTGGTTACAGTAAACATTTATTTATTGATATAATGTCACAATGCAATATAATATTGATTAACTGAGTAGTTTTTTTACCTTAAAAGTGCGCGAATGTTAAAAATCTTTTATTAGATCCAATATAGTTTGTTTGCTATTCGAATTTTTTCATTTTGCTAAAGCAGAAATTTTGACTTGTTTTGTACTGGTGTCAAGGACAGTGTGCTGATGCATCTTTATGTGTTTATGTTTGTTTGTTTGCATATTTCATTGATGTAAAAAAGCATAATTAGACTTACAGAATGACGTAAAAACAGCTAAGAAAAATATTACATTTCCTGTTTTTGAACAAAAACGGGAAGATGTTTAAAGCTTTTGTTTTGAAGGGGCCAATCAAAACTGATAATAGAGAAAAAGAAAACTTTAATGAAGCAAAGTGAGTCCTCTGCTTTTATGAGTTGAGTTATTAGCTGTGAAGCTCTTCACCTGATGGGAAATGTGTACTCAGCTAACATCATGACAACTCAACACTCTGATGAATACATTTTTCTTTTTATTTATTCCTTTATCATTTTGTTCTCCAGCTACATTAAATATTTGAACTTTTTTCTACAGCTTTCTTTTGCTTTTTTCTTGTGTCTTGAGAAAGATGGATAGTACTTTTTCACATTAAAGCCATTAGACACGTTTTACTCGTCACCGTTAACTTGGACCTTGTTGTTGGAGAAATAGTCCTTAGCAGCTGTGTCGACCTTCCTCCCACTTTGATCCAAGTGATCAAGTTAGATAGGACAAATGTTCTGGTGCAAACACTTCTCTGTTCATAACTGGCATTAGCAGGCATCCTGGATGACCCAGTCACAAATATACTGGGTCACCCAGTGACTGTTTCTAGCTAGGCCTTACTACTTCTTCTAACCAGATAAACGCTTGACTTACATTACTTACGTTTGCAAAGACTTATGCACTTCACCAATTTTACAAAATTAATCCTACTGTCATCGAGCCAAATATCGAGCTATCAAACCCATTTAACAATCCAACTTCCTTTTAATCTACTTGGCCACACAGCATTGAACCAACCCCATGGAGACTCCAGTAGTTGGCGGTTCAGTTTGTTCACAGACACTGTGCTAAAAATTGCATGCAATTCAGATTGCCTTTGAATGTAGTCTGTGAAATCTGATATCAGTGAGTAATGGGGCCATTCACACTTCTACTTAGGAAGTTTGGAAAATGAGGCATCTGGACTTCTTTATGTCTCGCCTCTCATCCAAGTGGCTTGTACCTGGGACTCTCCACCTCGTAAAGTCTCTTGGCTGAGGCGTGAAACGTCTTCACAATCTTGAAGAAGTCCAGTTGCCTCTGTAGAATACCAAGACCTAGATGACTGAGACTGCACACAGATATGTCAGCTTTCCAGATATGATGTACATGTGAGTACTTGCAAGAGTTACTGATTACCTGACTGAAGACATGTTAATTATTGTTAAAACTGAATCTGAAACCATGTCAGTGGCTTGTATTGGTGTTTCTTTTTTTTTTTTTCCAATTTTATATTTATTTAGTTTAATAAGAAAAGGAAGACGCCAAACCAAACGCATGGTTATAAAATCTAATCCCAGTTTATATCTTACAACCATATAAATCGTAATTACAGAGTCATTGTGCAGGGCTTGCATTTAAGCCTCCTGTTAACTATCACTGATGAAACAGGTGTGTTTATGAGGCAGGATAATTCACTTGGCATGTTTATTGCCTCCACACATGTAGAAATATCAGATGTGATTTCACGCTAGACATTGACCCCTCCGTTGTAGCACGCACTGTAATTTCCATTTCAGGTTTCATTTAAGTAAATTGGCATTTTAGTATAGTGGTCTAATTTTGAACAGGTGAGAATTGCATGCAAATAATAATTCTGCTTGTACGACTCTTGGGTTTCCTTTTTAAGGCAGTTAAAGGTCATGCAAATCGAGGCTTGCAGAGAGAGTTGGCATGTTGAAACAGTTATGGTCAGGTTGCCGTCTTGAGTCTTCGGTAGGGATCGCGTCTGACAAAGTGTTCCTCAGAAGTCTTCATTAAACATTCTTTTGTAGAAGTACTTCCAGCGACCCTGCTGTGGTACTTGGTTGAGCTCTGAATCATCAGACGTGTCAAAGATAGTACAGCTGCTAGCACACAAAGTCTAAAACAAGCAGGTATACACTATGTGATACCACAAGTTAAAGTCGTACAGGCAGCCATTCCTTGTAGTGAAAATACTGTCAGTGTAGCTTAGACCTTCATATCGTTACTGTCCTCCACCACTACAAAAACGATTTGACTCCTCTTCTCCAAAGCGGGTCGATGTGATCAATACCTGCAGTAGGTACACTGGTTATACTAGGTTATACACAGACTTGTACTTTGCAGCACTGTAGTTGCCTCACAGCAAGAAGGTGCTGGGTTTGAGTCCACTTGCATGTTCTTCCTCCCACACTCCAAAAGCATGCATGTTAGGTGAACTGGTTTTCCCAAATTGGTTGGGTGTGCCCCGCCATCCGCCCATTGGATGGATGGATGGATTGATTTATAATAATTCACGATTTTCATCATATATTTGGATTTTAGAACATTTGCCACACCCTATTTTCATAGTTCAATACATTTTAAGGAGAAGTCATATCTTACTGTTGGATTAATGTTACAGTTATTTTTAAAGTTGATATGTCTGGCATTCCTTCTTCTCCCACACCTTTTTTCTTTCCGCCTTAGATCTGGATGTGATATAGACAGATGACTAATGAAATGCACTATGATTCACGCCCAGTTCTAGAGGGAAAAGCATGCAAAAGTTACATCTGGGCTTAAGTTTCAAGTGAGCTTGAGGGCTCATTTATGTGCGATTGTGATATTTAGTCATAAAAATGGTTGCCGTGAATGTCTTGAAATCATTCTAATCCAGGTTTTAGTCGTTTCACAGGCTTTGATCTTATTTCAGTTTCTAGTTTGTTGGTCATTTTTCCACAGCTGGGCACGACCTGAATATTGTGAGCGTTTCTGGAGAAAGTACTTGACATATTTGACATTTTACAACAAAATAAAATATATGAAAAAACAGGCCGAATTACGACTTCATTGTCATTTTTTGTTGTTTGAAGTCTTATAGTCACTGCATCATCCATATTTTAAACTTTAGTACTGTGATTAGTTAAGTTTCAAATGGTATTTTTTGTATTATCATTGAACGAAGTAACATTTTGTAAGTAAATCACAGGAGTATCTAAATAAATGTAACTTGTTCATACAGTTTTTCTAAGCTTGATTTTTGCTTATGCGTGAATGAAAACAATGCATAAATTGCATTAAGTAACATTAATATATCGTCCATTGATAAAAGAAAGATATATGTATGATAAATATAAACGGAAGTAATAAAAGAGCTTGCTCGCCCCAGGGTTAAACGGATCTACCAGCATATTCTGCATCCAGTTTTAACGGTTTCAGTAGAAATTGTGTTTTTACTTGTTTTACTTGAGCTTGACTTTCTCTTTAAGAGGCGTTGGTCTCCCTTCTGCTGAAGTCGGTGTGGGGGGAGGGAAGCTGTCAGGGAGTGGCCGGGGGACTGAGATAAGTTTGTCTTCTATAGCACGACGTGAAGCAGAAGTAGACGTGCAGTTTCTATGCTGTGTGTGTGTTTACTGTGTCAGCACGCCATGATATAATGCCAAAGCATCATGTGATCAAGTGGTTTCTGTTTTGGACATCCTGCTTGTTTAAGATTTGCACTATAGCCCTGAACGTAGTAGGTATTAATTAATGCACGTAGTATTGTAGTGATTGTACACAAAGTGGGTGAGAACAGTGAGGGATTGTGAGTGTGTGGGAGGGATGTGAAGAGGAGGGACGTGGAGTAGAAAGAGTGGTTTTAGTTACAGAAGGAGGAAGACATATAAGGTCACAGCTGTGTGAGAGCGAGGATCACAGCAAGGCTTCGCTCTCTTTACTCCACTCTATACTCAGTTTGCAGTTTTTTTGCATTCAAACCAGTAATTTTGAATATTTGTTGTCTAAGTCTCTTGTTGTTCTGCAGGAAGGGAGTAAAGGATGCTTGTTAGTTAGCTTCGAGACAGTAACGTGGAAGGCAGACGCAGAGATGAGGAATTTAGAGATATGTTCTACATACAAATCCTCATGCTGTTAATATGGAGATTAAACTAAAAACCCCTCACTTTATATTCTATAGGCAGATTCTGATGGCTAGTTGATTTCTTCTTCGATTTTATTGAAATGAGACCCACTATTCAGCTGTTTCCACATGTGCAGTGCAGTCCCAAACATTTCAAGACACCTGACCACCGTAGACCCAACGTCAAAGCTGGATGTGGACACCATGATGCCACTCATTGTCCTTAAAGATTTCAGATGTTTGGCCTTGAGCTTAACTTTTTATGTTTTGAAAGCAAACATCGTAAGTGAGGTTTGGATGAGACTGAAACATTTCACACCCATAGAGTAGTGACTTGTCAGTCACTACTAAAGGATACTCTGCTTTATTCTCCTAAAACCTTATAAAGATGGTGTTTTCTGAGGTCGCAACTTCCCCATAGACTTCAATGTAATCTAAGTTCTTATGTTGCTCACTCATTCTTGTATTTGCTTTATAATAAAAGTAACATGCTTGTTGCAGTGCACTCAGGGAGTCCTATTACCCTGGGTTATAGACTGGGTGTGGCTTTGATTTCCACGCTCTGATTGCGTCCATTCATGGCAGTCCTTGCATTTCCACTGAATGCATTCTCTAATGGTGATGCAACTTGTTAATGCAACGTTTCATAGAAGTTGCGTCAAGCTACACAAACGAGGATAGAAAGTTACAGGAAAGATACAAGAATGGCATTGAGCATCAAAATAAAACGCCCTGACCAGACTGAATACTGTTGGTATGGTGTGCAACTTAAACGCGACACAGGTGGGAGGTCACATACCTGTAACCATGTGTTGCCGAGGTTACGGCCACAGTAGGTCACAGTTCAGATCTCAGATTCTTTAAAACCTTCTTTTGTGAATGGTCTCTGGTCGATTTGAATTTGAAACAGATTTTTTTGTTTTCACCATGGCTCTGTAAGCACCCAACCAACCTCCGCCCAACTGCCCGTCTCATATCTGTCACTTATTAACCAAGCCCCACCCTTTCCAACGTAGCCACTGCAACACAAAGTAAGGGAGGTCAGGAGGAGGTGCAAAAATGAGAAGGGAGGGGGGGTGAGCCGAGAAAGAGTGGTGTGTGTTTGTGTGTACAGGTGTGCATGGTCAGGTTTGTCTATATGAAGGGAATGCAAGCCAAAGCTTCGGCCCTGATAGTTCTCTCTCAAACACACACTGACACTGAACGCTCCGTCAGTTTTCCTCCCTCCTTTTGAGGGAGTCCTTTTGCTTCTCAAGGTTCAGGCTATACAGGGAGGGGCGTATGTGTTTTTGTCTGTGTGTTTGGGACTCCAGTTACAGAAGTTGTGCAATGTTTAGATCCCTAACTGGAAACCAATGGGAACTAACCTCCTCGTCCTCTACCAAGTTCTCTTCTCTTCTCTTCTCTTCTCTTCTCTTCTCTTCTCTTCTCTTCACACATTTGCACAGTTTGTGCTGCCTGAGGTCATGCAAAAATCTGTAGTTTTAATATAATATTGAAATTAACATTACCTGCTGCAGGCTGTAATGGGTTTTTAACCTAAGAAGCATCATTATAAATGATGACATCTTGTACGATATACATGAATCAGCCAAAACAATAAAACCACCTGCCTCATATTGTCTAAGTGCTTCCATTTTGCCATCAAAACGGCTCTGACCCTTTGGGGCATGGGTACGGGACCTCTGGGGGTTTCCTGCGGTGGCTGGCACAGATGCCATGGATTGGGCGTGTTTTGACACATCTTATAGGTGCTAGATTGAAATGGAAGGTGGGGAGTTGGAGGTGCAGGCTCTTTGGGCTGTTTATGAACAGTCTTTTCCATGTGGGAGGCATATTGCCCTGATGGGGGAAGAGGTCGGTGTCAGCTGATATGGTAGGTGGTCAAAGTAACACCCACCTGAATGTTAGTACCCGAGGATGCCCAGCAAAATGTTGTGCTGTAATAAGATCACTTCACCTGGTAATGGTTTTGGTGGTTGATGTATCTTTCAGGTGCTCTAATCCACCATGGCAGTCTGTTATTCTTGTTATAACCCTTTGGTAATATATTTGTCTACAGGCGAAGCAAGACCACCGGTCCCGTACTGCAAATATGCAAAGAGCAGTTGGCAGAGATTATTATGACACTTTTGTCCAGTTGATACGTTCGTCAGTTTGACTTGTAACTCTCGTATGAACAGCATTTACTTTATCTAAAGAGATTTAGTTGGATAAAGGTTCACTTTGTCCTTTTGGCTTAAGCTCTATTAAACCTTTAAATGAGTATAGGCATTGTGGGAGGAGCAAAGCCAGACTTATGTAAAAGAAATTGGTGTGCTTGATTTCTAACACACGATAAAATGAGTTATGAGTTGGTTCAGAGAAATCAAGAGCGGCTCAAGCCTGTGCAGCAAAATTAAAGCTGTGACCCGACTGAATTAATGAATCATTCTAGCCTAAAAAGACCGTCTACCATACAGAATAACTACACCAGGACGCGCTGCATAAAAATGAAGGAAATTTACTGACTGTCACAAATGGTAAAACATGTATTTTTCAGTCATTAGTGCCAGAACAATTTTTTTAATTTGTGGAATCAGGTTTTGCTTGGTTTGAATTTGACCCCTTGTTTCACTTCATCTCCCCTACATCTCATGCAGAATGTAGTCAGTTTAGAAAAAAAATCTCCAAAATGTAGAATAAAAAATAACTATTTAATATGTATTTCTTTTTTTACTATTTATACGATCTTAAAGTGAAGGCCTTGAATCATTGGGCCTTTCCTTTACAGTTCTGGTCAGAAGGTCAAGCTCATTGAATTTTTGTAGTTTTGATTGATTTATTTGAAGGTTTCTTTCAATTACACAGGCTCAAATACACACACACATATATTCCCAATAATATTTGTTTAATTGTCCCAGCGTGCAGGTTGACCTGGTTACATTGCTTTTGGTAGCCATCAACGACATTGCTGTGTAAATCTGGCTGAATATTTGACCACTCTTCTTGGCAGAATTGGTGGAGTTATTTTAAATTGGTTGGTTTCCAGGCACAAATCTGACTTTTAAGCACAGTCCATAAATTTTCAGTAGGGCTGAGATCTGCTCTTTGGGAAAGCTGTTTGAAAAGCTTAATGGCAGCTGGCTTTATCCAGTTTTGATGTGTGTTTGGGATCATTGTCCTGTTGGAACAGCCCAAGTATCAATCATCTACCTGATCATTTGAGGAGTTGTTTTTGGAGTTAGTCCCCCATCTTTAAGCTGCCATAAAATCTATCGGGGTGTGACTGCTGTCTCATTCTGTTCAGTAACAAATTATGGTTCCATATCTGAATTCTATCGACAGCGTGTCGAGACGATGGTAGACGGTACTTTGAACTTAGATTGAACCCTGAGTCATATAAGCGAGCAGCCAGTATGGGGGAAAAAAAGAAGATTTTTTTCCCCCATACTGCCTTTTCATGCTAATTGACCCTCTTACATGAAACGATGATGGATCCTAAGCTAAAGCTGCTGCATAGTTTACATTGCAGAAGCAGACGGAAAACTGAAAACTGGAGCCAACTTATTTTCATATCTGGAGAAATGTGTTTGGTAGAACCTCCATTTTATAATATATATAGATACTTTTCTGTGTGTGTATATATATTTATATATGTATGTATGTATGTGTATATATATATATATATATATATATATATATATATATATATATATATATATATATATATATATATATATATATATATATATATATATATATATATACATACAAGTATGTGTGTCTACATATACATATATTGGGGCATGAACAGTGCTGCCCACTGGGGCAGTCCCCCACCCTTTGCCCCTGACACACACACACACACACACACACACACACACACACACACACACACACACACACACACACACACACACACACACACACACACACACACACACACGTGTTGGGCTGGGGGTGGTTTGGAAAGAGGCAGCAGTCACAGAGAGGAGAGCACTGACCCAGATAGTCTCTCTGTCCCACCCTCTCTCACTCTAACACACTGTAAAGAATAAGCTCAGCGAGGGTTTTTAATTCGCTGCATCCATAAATCAGGCTTTCATTGCCATTGTCTTCCAGTTTTGATCATTCTAACTTCTGCCAGAAAACAGTGCAAATATAAGTTGGAAATAGCATAACATATTTCAAACGAGTCTCTTTAAAACTGCGTTGATAATGATTGGTTCATGAATACAACATTATCAATGCATCAAAGTTAACATGAAGTAAAATTAATGCTTTTGATTCGTTTTCTAAGATAAGCAGCAAATATGTAAATGACAACAAATAAACGGTGAATTCAGCCTTATTTAAACCTAATATAAAAAGTGTGAGTGAGCAGGAATAACGTTTAATGAGCTGAGAAGACTCAACCGAGCCACCAATCTCTGTCTGTCCCACTTCTAACCACATGTTGGCAGGATGGCAGGATGTTGTGCTCTCTGCAAACTTGGAGAATGATAAAGAAGAGGGTTAACTGTTTCTAGGTTGACAAGCAAGAAGTGCTAGCACAGTAGCAACTTCTGTCAAATAAACGGCTTTTTATAAATTATACAAAGGCCAAAAAGCAAATTATGTTAAAAGGTAATTTAATGAAACAAAACTGGATGCTAAATAGATTATCAATACCAGTGTTGTAGCACTACACAGATTAGTATCATCTGTATTTTCCAGTATGCTGCAAATATGGTGTTGGCAACATTATTTTTGGTAAAATATATAAACACATTGATGTGAGCTTACGTCAGAGCTTCTTTTATCATAGCCAATCTGGGTGACATGGATTAAAAAGGTGGTGTGACGCTGTAAGGAAGGAGAACGTGTAAAGTGTCTTACCATCTCCGGAGGATCGCTACACTGTGTTTTAACATCTCAGGTGTTGTCATTCACATCTTTCTATTTCGGTTGTCGGGTGACAACAAAAGTATATGACGGTGTTAAAATGCAAAGCAGGCTTTGCTTTATTCACAGAGTCAAAGGTGAGAAGAGACGGGTACACAGTGCCTGCTCCCAACCTTTGTTTCTGTTTGCATTATTTGATGTTTCACTACAAGTTAGAAATGTGTGGGTGCATTTTTGTGTGTGTGAAAAATCTAAACACAGCATGCAGTTAGTCTCAGTCATTATTTGTGTTTTATTTCAAAGCAGTGGTTACAGGGGATGGAATCCCAAGCCAGGATGCAGAAGGGGAATGGAAAACTTCCCTCATCAACGTACTTAATCATGTCTCTTCTCTCCATCTCTTTGCAGCGCAGCAGTAACAGACTGGTTGTTCTGAGCGGGTGTGAATGTGTGGGACCGTATGAGGATGAAACAGAGCGTTCAGTTCACGCTCAGTGAGTCTTCACCGGATAAAAATAGACTTTAGAAACATTGAGATTGGCCTGCGTGAAGCCCAGGGACAGACCCTCTTGTGGGTGATTGCAGAATGACTCCGCATTAAATCTAGTTTGTATCAAAAGATTTATAACTCTGTGGGTTATTTTCACAATAATTTTGGCTTGATGTCCCCTTATGGCGTTTTGGGGACCTAAAGCAAGCTGTAATTTTGATCACTTAGATCATTAATGATAGAAAAGAGCTCCCAGTGACCTATTCACATGGCCTGTTTTGTCCACTGTGACCTCCCCCACTGTCATGCTCTGCCATGGCATTTGCTGGACAAGTGTAGTTGTTTCCACTGTCACACTCATGTTAGTCAAGATTAACAGTCAAAGCTGAAATCAATATTCATCAGAACAGGCGGTGTTTTTGCAATCTTCTATTGTCCAGTTTTGTGGTGAGCCCATGTGAACTTTAGCCTCGGTTACTTGCACTTACTTGACAGGAGGCGCGCCTGGTGTGGTCTTCTGCTGCTGTGGCCCATTTACTTACACATTGTGCATTCACAGATGCACTTCTGCATGCATTGGTTATAACCAGCTGTTATTTTAGTTGTTTTTGCAGTCCTATCAGCTCAAAGCAGTCTCGCCTTTCTGGTCTGACCTCTGGCAGACGTGGCATTGTCATCCAGAGTACTGCCACGCACTGGATATTTTCTGTTTTTCAGACCATTCTCTGTAAACCATAGAGATGATTGTGTGGGAAAATCCCAGCAGATCAGCAGTTTCTGAAACACCCAGACCAGCCCGTCTGGCACCAACATTCACGCCCCATTTAAAGTCACTTTTCTTCCCCATTTTAATAGTTAATAGATAATATAATGAGGAATTGAACAGGCGTAGCCTAACTATAGACTGTGTATAAACAATTGAACATGGCAGAAATGACGTCACTCACTGGTTCGCGACTACCTTTCTGAAGTGTGGAGTGTGTCCTTGTGGAGATCCCATTTTGTTTTCCTGGAGCCTGAAATGACCATTTTTGAACGAGTGTCTGGTGTTTCACAATATCAGGTAAAGACAGCTCGGCCAGCTAGCACGCTACATCTGTAGGCTATATGCATGCATGCCACAGATGGCAAGAATTGTTTCTCAGTGCTAACATATAAATAGATTTTAGCCTTAAAATCATATTTATGTGATAATGAATGA
This sequence comes from Oreochromis aureus, assembly GCF_013358895.1. Lineage (NCBI taxonomy): Eukaryota > Metazoa > Chordata > Actinopteri > Cichliformes > Cichlidae > Oreochromis > Oreochromis aureus. Next base: position 29,572,692 of record NC_052951.1, read on the forward strand.
GTCACTAACACTCTAAAGGAAAACCTATACGCACACACACACTGTGTCAGCTAGCAGCTATAGCAGAGTCTGTTGATCTGACCTAATCATGCATAACTTTGAGTACAGTTTAAAAGGATGCCTCCAGTAAGGGTTCATCCCCAGTACAGGGTTTATAAAGGTAGGAAAATTAGCTATATTGTATATAGTTGGTGAGCACTACAGGCACCAGTTATCTTTAGTGTGTGGGTCCAACTCTATTTTTGCAGTAACTCGTGTTAGTCGCTTTTGTGCCCTGTAGTTGTTTGCTTGGGAAATGTCTCGTGTGATTATGCTGTTGTGCGGAAATCAACTCTGTTTAAATGTGGGCCGGGTCACAGGAAGGTTCGCTGCAGTTTTCTCATCTACAAAGTGTCACAGAGTCTGAGGAGAAAACACAATCTGCCTGTCTGTTTTTCAATCCTCTTGGTCCCACTTCTACCCCCACCCTGACTTCCTGTGGTAGGATCAGAGGCTGACAGGGTCACACCCACCCCACCCTTTTTTTTTATTCCTGGAACTCCACAGTGGGACCCCTCCTCCGGTGGGGGAGGCATGCATGCGCGCACACACACACACACAACAAGGCATCTTGTCATTCCTCATTTATACACGCACAACATGTGCATATCTCACTATCACTCCTCGTTAGTGCTGCTCTTCACACACACACACGCCTCGTGGCCCCCTCTGTGAGCTCCTTCCTCTTTTGCTGCCTCGTCTGGGAGCAGATGTGGATCAAGTCGGATTTGCGAAAAGATTCTCAGTGTTTGCTTCAGTCTATTCACAGTGATAAAGTAGGTGTGATTTCTAAGCTGAAGGACAACTCCTGAAGTTTAAATGCTTAAAAAATTGAATTATTTTTTCCCCCCCTGTAATTTACTCCTCACATGGTGCAGTCTGAACTGCTAGAGAGCTATGAACTCCGCCCAGCTGGAGCTCCAGATTGGGTTTAAAACAAACGGAAAGGAATTATTTGCAAATCATGATTAATCCAGGTCTGGTTGCAGCACAGTACTTTTCCAATCCAATTTGTGCTTTTTACTCTTTATGCATTAATTAACAAGTAATTAAGAATTCTTAAGGAGAAACTAGTCAGAAGAGCAAAATGCAAGGCTGTGTGCTTGTAGCATGATGTTCTTCAATGTATAACGTTTGTATTATTGTGTAAAACTCCATTTTTACATTTTGAGCGACATATCAAACCTGTTGCTTAATAGCATTTTAAAACCCACCTGCAAGTATGACAGTGAATCACTGAGATGCCCTAAGAAAGAGAAGTGTAATTTCAATAATATGCTTGAGGTTTTCTACATTTGCAAGAAACGCTGCTGCAGTAAATTAAATGAACCTGTAATGCCAGGCCATGGGTGATGTCTTTGGTCAGTTTTACATACTTAGGTTATGAACAAAGTGTCATATTTATACCCCATTTCTTGGCAATATTCACATTTTCCAAAGCAATCCAGTGAGCCGGATTGGTGGTTCTGGTCCCGCAGGCCACCTGTTTCAAACCCCTACTGTATATGAATAATGGACATAGTGATCATGACATCATCAGTTGGTTTTGATTCAAGCTTCTAATTTTAACTCTTGTGTAACGTTGTCAGCTAACACTAGCAGACGGTGTTAGCTCCAAAAGGTACCATCCCCCACATATAGTCAACGACGGGTCTAGTTCAGTATCTTGGATAAACTAATGTGAGGAGTCAACATCTACCTGTCACTCAAAGTGGCCACGCCCCTAATAATGCTGAACTTCAAGCCTTTTTTTGAAAGAGGTGAAACAAATTTTATCTTTTGTAGTTGTCCTGAAGGGGAGTTTTATGCACACGGCTGTAAGCATGTTTATTTCTGCTGGAAAGTTGGACGAGAGGAACTGCAAGCTCTGGCACATCCCAGGTAACATTACTTTTATGCCCCTGAGGTTGCTGCTGCTTCGTTTGGACTAAAATAAGTCAGAAACTCTACATTGTTGTGAATAAACCTACTCAATCAGGTATGGTTTAATTTTTTTGAATTTGGTGCAACTGGCTGGTCAAAGTTGACTTTAATCAGACGTCCCAGGTTTCAAAAAATCTTAATTTACCCTCTGTGCTGTGATAGAAAACTTGCAAGCTAAGTAGCAGCTGCAGGTGTTTTTTATTCGGCACTAATCAGCAAGCATTGGCATGCAATAAGGAGTTGGAATTGAGGTGTGTGTGAGTGCTTGTGGAGTTTTCCCTTTTAGATGTGGAGTCTGCATCCTTCCGCTCTTTCCAGCATACTAAAACAAACCCACCCTCCTCAGGATGGCCTGAAACTCACATGTAAAATGTCAACAACTTCCCCCTCAACAGCTAAATAAAGCTCCGCCAAATCTGATTTAGCTGGAAATGAATTTTTAAATGTTTTTACTTGCCAAAGTTTTCCCCCAAATATGTTAGATGTTGTCCATGAATGTGATTTGGCAAATTAAATCAACCTTGAGCTTCCTTTAAAAAAAAAGAAAAAAAGGTAAATAATTGTTTACGTTCTTTTCTGTTGAGCAAATTCACAAATGTTCTGATTTAATTGAGCAGAGCTTTTGTTACTTCTGTCGAACTGAAAGGACAGGTTTGCCTTGAATGGCTTTTTGAAAAGTGGCCATTTACAGAAGAGAATAGATGATAATGAGGCCTCTTCAGAACAAAATGCAGGACCAAACTGCTAACTAGTGAACTGAAAACAAAATAAAGGGTTAAAGCACAAGGTGTAAGGGAAGGCTTTGTGTGATGACTGTGTTGATGTCGCTGTTAGCGCGCTCTGTGCTTTTAAATAGGCCACATCTCTCCAGTTTTCACAGTGGATACTGTTGATTCATGAAGTCTAAACTGCAGTTAAAATGTAAATGTGCTAATTTAGTAACTTACACAAAGTTTTATGAGTACTGTGCGTAAATTTGAACAAATTCTTAGGGTTTTGCCTTTTACATAAGGTTAAAAAAAATGCAGGAAAACAACAACAACTGTTGAAATAAGTCAAAGTGTAAACTGTGATGTAACTGTGATGCATCCTTGACTGTTTCCTGGTCTTCTTGGTGCACAAACCTGTTTCGTTGTCTCTGATGGATTTCCCTGTGTGATGTTTAAGGTCAAAAACAGTCTAAGGGGCTTGGAAAGAAAGCGTGTGGTCAAAAACATCACAGAGAAGCGCATTGAGCTACTCTAGACGCAATAAAGTTAAAGCTGTTTCAAACTGTATGAGTGGGTGGAGTTTGATGAAATTCAGGCTCTGGCTTTGTGGGGGGTTGCCAGTTGGGGGGAAGGTGAGGCATCAAGCTGCCTTTACCTTTGTTTAGAGACACAGAGGGGGCTCTGTCCCCTCACAATGGAACTGAATGATCTGTGTGTGTCCTCTGTGTGTGTGTGTGTGTGTGTGTGTGTGTCTGTGTGGGAGGGGTTGTGCTTGCAGCCACACCCAGGCTGATTGGCCGAGGCCCCACCTCGCTGTGGAATCCGCTGGCGCTGGGTCACATGCCAGCCTGAAACACACCACCATGGCCTTAGATTCTCTGTTTGCCCTCATAGGCTGGAAAAAAAAAAACAGGAGAACATCAAGTGATGATGTAATTTTTACTGTTCTGTGTGGCAGAGCGCAAGTGTGTCCGATTCTCAGCACACTTCAACAAGTTACGTGTCAGAAAAATATTTGAATTCTGAAGAAAACAGAAGGTGTGGTTCAAAACTGGCTCAGAGTTACATATTAGAGTGTGACCTAATACTGCTAATCCTTCTGCAACTAACTAACCTTCAATACTTTACCTGCAACTGCCTTAAAGTGCAAAACATGCCGGTGGCGTAATGCTTAAAATACCGGTGCTCACTGCATTCGATAATGTAAAATCTTTTCTCTGCTATGCTGACATAACGTATGATGCATTGTTTTAGGTTAATATATGCTGGTGAGTGTGCTCTCCAGCTTTGTCATTAAGTCCTGCTGGCAGTTTAACTTGTTAATTATTTACCAGACTGAGAGAAACTTCTCCTCACTGTGAAAACAACCACAACAATGCTGTTAATACTTAATTATTTTGCTTAAATAATATATCAACCCTTTATTTTGAAATTCTTGCACTGCTTCTTCTGATATTATTTCATATCTCTCCTGCTGCTACCAGCTGTCATCTTTTCTTATTTAGATTGGCTTCACTGGGCTTTACATAGACAGCTAACCCTGCACTGTGCAGCACACAGCACTGCGTTTCTCATTAAACAGCTGGGCGTGCGGCAGGGTCGCCGCTGCAGACAGGAAGTCGAGAACTTGTTTATCTATATCAGCATTTCTCGCACCGTGAGAATTATACATAAAGAAGCGCAACTGGAATAATCTCGCTATCACTTCCCGTTTCTGTTCTTTTTAATGCGTGGGTTTTCAGCGTTTCGATGGTGGATTTTCACACTAGGAAAGCACACGCACGTCAAGCCTTTTTAATTGGTGTTTGTAATACGTCTTTTGAGAGAATGTTGGTGGTTTCTGTTGATGATGTTTGTGTTAGTGATGGGACTTTTCTCAGTATCAGCTGTCTGTGCTGACTCTTGCTCAGATGTGAACAAATAATTTGAAGATGAGGGGTTTGAATTTCACCCTGATTACGATCGGTTGTGTTCAGTCACCGGCAGGCTGGGTTTACATTAAAGTTAATCAGAAGTCGATGTGCTGATCTCACAAAGTCACATTTCTGTTTAAATCCACAAAACTGTAAAAAAACACCTCCCTCAAACGTCACCTTTAACCACATACCTATCGGCATGAGCTGAACTCGAAGAGGAAGAAAAAGAAGTGCGGTAGATTGCTTTATGTACTTCTTTTACAACTTTTGTTTATATAACTATTTGGTCATGACCTAGTGGCTGTGTATTAATAGAAGGATAAAGACAGACGCTGAAATATGCCAGTCACTTTGTTTGGCACAACTTGTTAGAACTGGGTTGGAGGTTTTCCTCAGAGATTTTGATCCTTGTTCCTGCACAATCACAAACTGCACATCCATGATGTGAATCTCAGGCTCCACCACATCTCAAAGGTGCTCTGCTGGCTTGAGATGTGTTACTGTGGAGGTCATTTGAGTGCAGTGAACTCGGTGTTGTTGTCAATGAACCAGTTTGAGCGATCTGAACTTTGTCACATCGTATGTTATCCCACTGGAAGCAGCCATCAGAAGATGGCTACACTGGGTTCTAGGCTGTGCCATTTAAATGATGCCCAGTTGCTACTAATGGGCCAAAGTGTGCCCCACACCATTACACCATCACCATCCTGAACCACAGATACAGTGCAGGATGGATTTATACTTTAACTTTGCAACAGAAATGTAAACTCATCATCATTTTTACGATGTTCAGTTTTGGTGAGCCTCGGTTTCCTGGTCTTAGCTGACAGGAGCAGCACCTGGTGTGGTCTTCTGCTGCCATAGCCCGCCTGCTTCAGAGGTGCTCTTCTGCATACCTTGGTTGTAATGGTTGTTACTTAAGTTGCCTTCTTAGGGGCTTGAAGGAGTCTGGCCATTCTCCTCTGACCTCTGACATCAACAAGGCATTTTTCCTGCAAGATTTGCCTCTTGCAGGATGTATTTTTGAGAATTATAGGCACACCTAATAAAATTGCAGATAAATGTACATTAGTTTAAATTTCCTGCATCCTAAACTTTCTCCTTTTGAAGAAAATATGTAGAATTAAACAAGGAATATAACATTTATGGAGCCGTAGATGAACTAATTAATTAACTGTTTAAAAATGTTGTTATTTTTAGAGTAAACCCTTTTCTGATGTGGTAAATGCTGTTTTATATGTAATTGTATTTTTTCCTTCATATTATGTTACACTGTGTTGAGTACTAGACTCAACACAGTTGGTTCTTGCGGTTATATTATTTTAGTTTCACTGGCTAAAACAATACAATAATGAATGCAAGTGGCCAAACCTATTGAAACCTATTTAAAATGACTATAAACCTATTGTAGGTATAACTGACCTCAGCTCGCTTTGATTTATTCTTATCTGACTCGTGACAGACAGGAGGGGAAAAAAGTTCTTGTTTTGCCTCTTTTTGTTTCACTGTCCTTAGAATTTAAGGGCAGTCATCATATCAAAAGTAAGACACATTTCAAAATATGACTGTCTCTAAACCTCTTAAAAAATGTAGGTCAAATTATGCTGGATTCCACATCTGTGGACATTTTTTGTACTGCTTGCCAAACTATTTGCAAGTTCTTGGACAGTTTCATCTGTAGGGACTTGCATGATTCTTAGATAGAGCTCAGAAACTGTCTAAGAAAGGAGAAAAGGGGAGAAAATTGAGACCGAAAAGAAGAGAAAGGGGTGTGTGCATTTCTAAAAGTGTGTGTGTGTGTGTGTGTGAGTCCCTCTGCCTTGGCACTCCTCAACTCGCTCCAGCTCTCTCTCTCTTTCTCTCAGTGTGTGTGTGTTTGTCTCTCGCTCAGCTTCCAGAAAAGGGTGTGTCTGCCTGCCTGCCGCTGAAAGGGAGGGAGGGGTCAGTTCACGGCTACTCCTCCCTGCTCTCGCTGTTATTTCTCTTTCGTTCTCATTCCCTCACTGGCAGCCTAAGGATTAGGCCTTTGTCTCTCTGCCTCCTCTGTCTCTGTCTTTGCCTTTAATTTTCCATCTCTTTTAGACAGAGTGTGAGTTTGTGTTTGTGTGTGTGTGTTTGTGTGTTTTTACCCCCTCTTCTGGCAGATTTTTTGAGAGGTTATCTTTAGCAGGCTTTTAGAGTAGAGGTAATGCTTGTAGTCATGACCTTTTCCCTCCAAACTCTACTAACCCATTTCCTGTCTTACTTCCTGTCCTACCTGGCACTTTTCTCCTCTTCATTCTTCCTCTTATGCTCTCTTGTTTTCTGCTTTCTTGCTTACTGCTTTTTCTCCTCCTGCCCACTTTACTCCTCATACCTTCCTCATACCCTTTAACACCACCCCCCTCCCTTCACCCTCTCTCCCTGGCCAGGAAGTTTGGGCTTTTTTTTCTTACCTTCTTCTCACCCCTCCTCCTCCTCCTCTCTTGTTCTTCTCAATTTCTCCCCACCCCCATTTCATCCCCTTAACTACTCCCTTATCACCTCTTCTCCCCCCCTTCCTGTCTTTGCCTACCTTCTGTACTCCTCTTTTTGTGACCAAACTCACCGTCCTCCTTTTAACGCCATCTCTTGTTCTTCTTCTTCTTCCTCAGTGCCAGTCAACTCCAAAGCAGAAGAAGAGCGCGGTCAGTGCCCGGAAGAGGCAGAGGAGCCCGGCCAAGCAGAGCTCCTTGACCCAGCAAGAACCGCCACCTTCTTCATCACCTCTGCCGCCCACAGTCCAGGAAGAGGAGGAGAAGAAAGAGGAGCCTGCGACCAGGCCACGGCCGACGCAGGGAGAGGAGGAGGAGCTGAAGGAAGTGGCGACACAGTCTGTGAGGGTGAAGGAGGAAGAAAAGAAAGCAGAGGAAGAGGGCGAGAAAGACATGCCCTCTGTACAGATCAAACCAGAGCCAGAGGAGATGGAGTGCACGGTGAGGAGGGGGAGACAGGGGGTTCGGTGGAAGCGATTGGTTGATTGATTGGAGGGGAATGGGGTTAAAGAGGCAGAACGGTAGACGTGTGGCTAGATGGATGGAGGTGAGGAAAGTGGGCGTGTGCAGGTGGGGCTGGGAGTCGGTTCTACGATGATCAAATGTGTTTGATTATGTCAATTTCACAACGAAAACACACACACACACACACACACACACACACACACACACACACACACACACACACACACACACACACACACACACACACACCGCGGTCAAATCACACAGACAGCAAAGGTTACTTCAGTTACTCACCTGGCTTAAAAAGAAAGCTTTAAATCATGTCACGCGTAATGAACAAAGTATCAGTTTGTGCAATATTGACACAAACTTCTCAAATACCGCCTTAAAAAATGTATCAAAATTCACACTTTCCTAATACTCGAGAATCGGCAGCAGACAAGGAAGCAATATGCATACCAGAGCAATCAGCTGGATCTCTCAGATGTCAGCTTCCCACCTGAATGTTACAAAGCGATTACAAAGAATTCAAGAAGCAGGCAGATAACATGACTAAGCACTTTTTTACTCTATTTAATTTCATATCCTTCCACTTATGCAGATTATGTTAGGCTAGATCCTTATTGTGATCCGGTGCCCACTCGCTGGTCTAGGCTGTAAGTGGAAAATGAACCTACAGGTGTTCCCTCAGAGATGCACCTAAACCAGTGCTGCGCAGCTCTTCTGTCTGTGCATCATGATTGGCGTTTTAGCAGCTTGATGGCGCTATTTTAATTTAGTACAGCATTCAACAGGTTTTGAGGTTTGCAACTTTCACTCTGGAAGCCCCGGACCTTAAAGAAAAAGACTCGTTTATCTGAGATTGTATCTTATTTTGATAGTTTTGCACATGCTTCCTGTCTGTAACAGTGATCCCCGTTTTAATTGCAAAATGTGATACCATGATGTCGTTTAAGTATCAAAACAAAGTGAGCCGATAATCACAGGTCATGCTGTTTAGAAGGGAAACATTTTTTCCCCCAGGGCGACATCAATCACAGTTAACCAATCCCTGTTCCTGTTTTAGCTGTGACCTGCTCTGTGCGGTGTGTGCACGTACCAATGTTACCTGTGCCAGTGTTATTACAGTGATGCTGGCTGGGCTTACTTTCAGTTTCAGTTTTCAAAGAAAGTAGTTCATACAATTTTCCTGTTTCCTTGTTTGTTTCTCTAGAAAGAAGAGACACATTTGTTTTTCTGTTTTTTTAAATTTAAATTATGGTTGTGTTTTAGTAGAACTGCAAATCAAGACCTGATCTGACATAAACTGGCAATCATTGTGTCTTCATTAGAGCAAAAAGGACGCAGTTATCCGTCTGCACTGGATTCCCTGGGATATTCCCTGGTAGTGGTTTCTGTCAAGCTAAAGCCTGACAATAATCGTCTTGATTAGGATTTGTGGATGCAAAAACATCGTGTCTATAATAAACTCCGTGCTGGCGGGAATTCCGATTTTCCTCTGGGCATTATACTGCATACAAGGCACAAGCACGGATTTTTGAAATAACTGTACATTTACTTTAGGGTTAATATATGTTATTTCAAGCTTGATATTATGATAATGTAGCTGTTGGCTGGTGCATCAGCTTCACAAATCCAGAAAAACATCCTTTTCGTTTAAATGCGTTCACCTGAGCAAATAGATCTTGTACAGGTTGTGCAGTTTAGCAGGAATGTGTGCTCTTTGTAATTAAAAACTTGCACCTGTTTGCCTGTGTCAGCAGGCTGTTAGTCTGAAAGATTAACAGTGAGTTTGTGCTTATCATTTTCAGTTATAGCTGAAAGGCCGAGTATGTTACAGGACCCGGATTCAGATTATCAAAGAAACTCATTTGGCAACGACTGGTCCTTTCACACCTTTTCTGCTTTGAACATCCTGCTAACAATCAGACAAACAGGGCGAACACGTTTGTCCAAACCTTATTTAAAAAGAGATCATGTTGCGATTGGATCATGCCAGCTGTCACCCACACATAGCCATTGAGTCAACAGTTCAGCAGTCATTGCTACATTATTTAAGAAGAAAACTGAGCACCTGTGAGTCTGTTTGATTTTTATCTCTGTGTCACACCTGTACCTCTTTTATGAATTCATCTCTTTTCATTTTGTTATTATTGCTACTATTTTGTTTTAAAATGGGAGTAAACTGCCTGTTTTGTGCTTTTTGATAAAAAATTAGTAATTGTTTCACATGTTTCAAACATGCTTTGCAAAAATTAGCAGGTTTGATTTAAAGTAGCATTACATCAGAGACAGAATAAGCTTTATTGGATTCTGATCAAGGTCAAAGGAGTTTGCAAAGAAAAGGGTCTGGACTTCTTTGAGTTGCTAGAAGACGTTTCACCTCTCATCCGAGAAGCTTCTTCAGTTCTAAGGTCAAATGGCCGAGAGTCCCAGATTTAAACCCAGTGGGAGTATCCCCCCAAAGAGGGACAAAGGACCCCCTGATGATCCTCTAATCACATGAGCCAAGGTGTGAAAGCGGGTGTGACCTTAGAACTGAAGAAGCTTCTCGGATGAGAGGTGAAACGTCTTCTAGCAACTCAAAGAAGTCCAGACGCTTTTCTTTGCAAACTCCTTTGACTATGATGACCTGGATGACTGAGAACCTTCACAGACAGATTCTGATCAAGGAATTGGGCTCTTTGGGGGGTTTTTCTGTGCTCTCAGTGTACTTAACAGGATACACATACGGACAATAACATAATAATAGTGTATTTATAGGTGCAATGATGCAGTAGTGCAGAGTGCTAAGCATTTCACAGCATGACGTCTGTTCAGTTTCTCAGTTATCCAGCGCTGAGTTGAAAGGAGCTGGTCTTCCTTTAAGGGTCATGAAGACAAAGAATCCGTCCCTTGACTGGTAGTAAGCTTAACGACTCACATGACAATCGGGTGGGTCAACAACTCTCAGGACTACATCCACAGCCTGAACCCCTACTAGAAGTTAAATACCTGGTGCTCCCCCCATCACCTTTTAGAATTGAAAAAGCACCGCAGATGTGAGATAGGAAACATTTCCTTAACCTAAGAAGTCCAGCTGCCTTCAGTTGAAGCACTTAAAACTTCACTGCGTGACAGAATGAGTTGACGATATAGAGGCGAAGGGAATGAGGGAAGTGTAAGAGAACAAATTTGATGCAGGAGTGAGCAGTGAGATGTTTGCGGGATGGGTTAGGTTGAACTGAGCAAGCGTGGTGGTTAATTTTAGGAAGTATGAGGAAGAGGAAGAGTTCAGTATAGTTGCAAGGCTGTTTTAGTTTTCGTGAAATACTAGATGATATCTCGATGCAGTGTTCAGCTATCGTGGTGACCGAGGTGTGGCCGTTCATGGTCTACTACTCTGAAGTCTGGTTGAGGTGCAGCTGAAGGGCGTGTGTGCGTGGTTGGTGCATTGTTGTGTAGCGTATCCCTGTGGATGAGCTGCACGGTCAGACAAAAATCTGCAAGCACACGGACTTCCATCACTCGGACCCTGTCGGAGTCACGGAAGACTAAAAACTGCCAAAAACTGTAAAGAAAAATTGGTTATTTTTGAGATTTCTGATTAAGATTTGACAAATGGTGGTCGACTCCACTTCCAGGCCAGTGGAAGTGGAGCCTCTCGGGGAAAAACACGGCTTCTCGCAAAGGTTACAGTGAGGCTTTCCGCTTGGCTGACGTGATGGTGGAAGATTAGGCATGGTCTGACATTAGTGGGTAAAGTTAAATGGATGGGTAGAGTTGTAGGAAGTCATTAAACACACTTTGTAAACAAACATTTATTTGCTCTCATGTGGAAAAGTCTGTTAAGGTTGTTAAGGTTTTGCACTTCAAGCAGCAAATTTCACCTTTTTTAATCCTGAGTGGCTTTTCAGGGAGTGCATCAGCAGAATGAGCTCCGTGAAATGAATAGTGAGGAGGTCAGAGGTCGCAGCCAAGCCAAGTTTTACATGACAAGAGGCTGTGGGATACATACTGAGGAAAGCCCTGCTGGAGTTACCCGTAAATTCCCAAGCGGATTTCATTCTCAGGATCAGACTATTTATGTCTGAGCATTTACTAATAAATTAAGCAGCATATATCTGCATCTTCTGTCCTTCTGATTTATACAGAGGAGTTTGTCTTTTTCTGGTCTTTGCTCAGAAATACACACCAAAAGAGATTTTCCCATAGACTGGGAACCAAAAAACTGAGCTGCATTTTGTGCATTTGGTCACATCTTAACTCGTCTCTGTCTTTTTAAAATTATTTTAGGCTCATCCAAGTGTTTACAGCTTACAGTTGTTCAGGGTGGATGGATGGATACTTTATTCATCCCCCTAGAGGAAATTCCAGCAGTATCCACAAACATTTTAGACTAAAAATAAATACTAATAAATACACATTATAAAGATTATGAAAATTAGGATTCTGCAGCAATTGTTGTCAATGAAGTTCAGTCACTTAGAAAGTAAACACATCAAACTTATTTTATGGCATTTCCTTTCAAGAAAAAGTTTTATATGTTCCGGGCTTCTAAAAAAGGATTGCAGCGTCAGTGTGCATACAGCATATGTCAATATATTTTTAAGCTTCTCATAGTTTCACAGCTCGTTTGACATGTTATGACTGGTCGAGCTCACTCATGGGAAATATTTATGTAAAAGAAAACACTCCTAACTTAAGTTCAGCAAGTCAGAATTTTATTGAATTAAAAAAAAACACTGATAAGGCACTTATTCTTATCTTTTAAATCCTTCGATAAAGCTTTAGGAGTATTTTGCTCATTGTTTGTTCTTCAGAAACTGCACTCGGTTCCCTCACTGTCCTCGTGGCTATTATTAGTTGGTGCGCTGGCTAGTTAGTCTCTCATCCTCATTATGGATGCAGTGATTATTGGTGGCTTCGGTTCTGTGTGCCAATTAAATATAATTACAGGCCGATAAATACATGGGAGTGTTCTTGTGTCGCCCTGGCCGGGCTCACAGGTTTTGCAGCGCAGACAAGTTGCTACACCTTTTGACATTTCAAGCTTTACTGTTAAGCTGATAGGTAGGTCTGTACAGTGTACGGTGTGAACAGTAATGATAAGGTGAGACTTAGTGGAGTCGCTCGCACAGTATAGCAGCCATTACCAAAGCGTACTTATAGCGAAAGGAGTGAAAGGTGTTTGTCAGAGGGAAGGGTGAGGCGTTGAAGAGAAGAAGCTGTTGGAAATGCGGAAAGAAAAGCAGAAGGAGGGGAAAGAGATTGTCAGAGAGGAGACAGATGAGGGAAGTGCACAGATGGGTGAGAGAGAGGAGTGAAGGTAGAGAGGTGGAAAGGGTGTGGACAGTCAGATAAGGACAGGCTGTGCTGCAGGATTATGACTGCCATCCATTTCACCCTCCTCTGTGTTCAATACTTTTTTTGTTTTTTATGAAGCTGAAACGCAGGGGGGATGCAGAGTCAGGCTAGCTTCTCTCTGGGTTCTCAATACAGCAAAGATAACAGAGAGAAACTGCAGGGCAAATGGATTGTGTTGGTCTGAAAAACGGGGACGCACATGAACTGTGCTAACAGTTAAGAATCGCTGTATTGTCTGAAAGTACTGACATTTAAACAGCAATGTAGAATTAATCAGACAAATGAGAGAGCCGGGCACTGTTCATGGTAATGCATTTCTGTACATCCATTACCTTCATCCGCTGGGACAGCAGAGAAACCACTTGAACTATTTCTAATTCATTAGAAATTAATATTTTTGCTAACATACTACACATTTGTAAAACAATTGGCCCAGATGGCCGCCTCTCTCTGAGCCCTGTTCGTCCAGGGGTTTTCTTCCTGTTAAAAGGGAGGTTTTCCTTGCCACTGTCGCCACGTGCTTGCTCATAGAGGCCTGTTTGATTCTTGGGGTTTCTCTGTATTATTGTAGGATCTTTAACTTATAATATAAATAACCTTGAGGCAACTGCTGTTGTGATTTGGTGCTATGTAAATGAAATTGACTAATATTGAATTGAGTTTAGTTTTCAATCACACCTTGCACAAAAAAGTATTTCAAGGAGAGATGGCTGCAATTTTAAATGCTTATATTTTATTGGCTATTTGGCAAACTGACATGGTCATATTTGTAATTCCAGAGAGGCTTAACTTTTCCATTGATCCACAAAATTACGCACAATCATTGTCGTTTATTGATTAAAATAACCCTTGATGTGCTGAGCTGTTTTTGAGGCGAGGCATCACGTGCTTTATGTTTGCGCTCCAGCTATATAGGACAAGCATAGATTTGCATTTATGACGGTATGTGGGAAAGGCAGGACGGGCTGTGTCTGTTAGCAGGGAGTGGTGTGTTTTGGAGCAGAGATAAATAAAAGAGGGAAGTTTCATGCCGGGCAGGAAACAGTCTGTTTTTCATTCTCAGCTGATACCCGTGTACTGTAGTGTCTTCTAGGTTTTAGAAAAATCATAAGAATGTGTCTCTACGAATGCATTTTTAAGACAGAATTTAGCTAGGTGACATAATTAGGTTGAGTTAATTTACCAAAATAAGCCTTTTCCAGTCTGGTCTGTTTGAGTGACTTCCTGCTGTTGCTCAGTCGTTCGACTTTACACCACCCTCACCCCATAACTCCATTGAAGTCTAGCCACACTTTACATGTATATTCTCTGTGCCATTGTCAGTTAGAACAGGGTGTCTTTGTGTTTATATGTATGAGTGCTAAAATTCTGCAGGGTGTGAGAGAGACCCTCACACAGAGCCCCAGAGAGTATTGTCTTTACTGTAGTGGGAACAGCCACAGGGTAGGTGAGATAAAATGTCGTTATTCACATGTTGTTGCAAGTGAAAAAGATACACTTGGTTAGTCACAATGTTCCCAGTTTGGTTACACTGCAGTCCCACTTGGCATGGTTTTAAGGGTTTAAGGGTAGGTTTGGGAATATGCTGGTTATGGTTGAGGTTTGGCTAAGAATCCAAGAAGTGAATGTCAAAATTAGCCCGTGCTTTAGTGTGTGTGTGTGTGTGTGTGTGTGTAGATGAAAACAATGTAGCAGAGGACTAACACAAAAACTATTGTTTGTAATAGCGTAGTGAACTTATGCTTGACCTTACATATATGCTTGAAATTACATATACTTGAATAACAATGGCTAATTGTGTTTCCCATCATCACATTGAATGACATCTCTTAACAATTTGCAAAGGCAAAGCTGTGATATTAAATGGATTTCCTTTTTACTGAAATAGTTAGGAAATTTAAAGATAAGGGAAAAAACATTTCTAAATCCTGTCTTAGGAAGGATCATTTTAATCTCTGTTTTGTCACACAGTTACACCGATATACCCGGTTTATTTATCTGTGGCTCCTTTGTTTATTTTTGGCGTTTCTGATGCGTGTCTGATTAAGTAAGCGGACACAACGTTGCCAAGAATTTAACCAGAGGACAACTGTGCAGTCAACACTGTTCTGAAAAACATGACCAGCCTGCATTTCTAAGCACATTGTCATATCTCTCCTAACCAGTTTGTACAAGCTACACTTAAAACCAGCTACACGTCTACGATGTCTGGGTTATTAGTTCAGCTCAGTTACTGACATAGTAAAATCCTTCTGTTTATTTCCATTTATAGCTTTCACAAGATCAGTTTATGATGTTATAGTTTTGCATTTATCTCCATAACAGAAATGAGTTTGTCCCGCCATGCAAATCAGTTTGGAGTTCCTCAAGGCTCCGTACTTGGGGCTTTTTATATGTGTAGTTCATATGCACGGATGCATAAATAATCATAAAAACCTTTTAATACTTAGTTTATGTTAATACATATAAGTACATTATAGCAAAATGTACCAGCATAACAGTGTGAGTTTGGAGGATTTGAGTGCAGAGCAACTTTAAATGTTTATTAGCCATGCCAGTATCATACTTTGGCGCTTTCCTCAGCTGATTATTTGTTGGCTAAATACCAGAACCAATTGCAGGAAAATTTTCAGAAAGTGTAACATCAAGGCGAACCTGATCGACTGATTTATTTACTTTTAAGGAAACATCTTATGTTTCAGAGCTTAATTACGTTCACATGTGGGGCCTGGGAGGAGTGTGTATATGTGTGCATTGTTGTGGTGTGGTGTGGTTTGGTTTGGGTTAGTGAAGGGTGGGGGCTGGGTGGAGTAGTATTGCGCAAGACATCATTAAGCAGAGGGTGTGTGCGTGTGTGTGTGTGCGTGTGTGTGTGCTGGCCACACCTCTGTGGCTGTCTCCAACAGAGGGGAGTGGACTTTCCTGTCCAAAGATAAAGTCTCCAGGAAGCAGATCCTCCTGCTATAAAACTCCACTGGGAGCCTAAAACATTAATGCTACATGCCTCATATTTACTCAAGTTAAGACTATTATTATTATTATCGTTATTGTACCCTTTGTTCAAACTCATTTGTACTGCAAACAGTAACTCTGTCAAGATGATTATTTGGCTAACCCTTTGTTTGAACAGGATGCACTTTTTCCTCCAAATACTAATTCAGTCTGGACTCTTTGAATGATGATTTTTATATGTTGTAGATTGTTATATGTTTGTCTCAACAAGACAACACAAATCCTAGTGAGTGAAGGCATGAAATCAAGGGGAAAAATGTGAATATAGGAGTACGAGCAGTTGCAATGGAGGACTTTGACAAGTTATATCTAAACAAGCTGTCAGATGCAACAGATTATTCATCAGAAACAGATGACAATCTTTATTTAAACCTCAAGAAATATGAAATATTATGGTCTGTGGATTATATTGCGCTTTTTTCTGCCTGACCGCTTGTATGTGAGACCAGGACATAAAGTGGTTACTCAGACAGAAATAGGAAATGATGTCAGGTCCACTCTAGAAGATGCACAAAGCAAACTTTAATACAGTCTTATGGTAAATAAAGTTTTATGGTTTCAGCCCAGAGTTTTAAAAATAAGGCAACTTTTTGTGATAGAGCTGCATTTAAGGATTGTGTTTCCAGAAAATGGTAAAAACAACTTTTAAGCCTAGTGACCGGTCTTGGCATATTTAACAGATTTCAGTGTTAAACAACTTTTCGGACATGTGCAGATGTCTGCTTCAGAGATAAAACTCGCTGTTTGTGTAGGATTTTGACAAATTAAATGAGCTGATTGGTTACTGTTTCCAAGGTATTTAATTTGTTGACATTTTACACGCGTCTGCTTTGTTTACTTATTTGCATTCTCAAAATAAATTGTCAGCTTGTCTTCTCATCTGTTTATGGTCAAATTTCTCTTTTCCTCACTATGATAATTTAAACATTTAAACTTTTATACAGAGGAGATAGATGATCCTTTGAGAAAGCATAGCAGTTCACAGATACAGCCCTGCTGAATTTATTTAGAGCCTGGCTTGTTGAGGTGGGATGTTATTTTCATCAGTTACCCAGAACATTATGACATGTCATTGGTAACTTGGCTGCATGCATGTGCACGGATGTCTCAACAGCTAAGCTTATTTAATGAGTTAGTAGTGCAGGAAACCAACAGAGGAAATACGAAGGTTATGTGCGTTTCACTGAGTCATGGTACTTTTAACAGCATATACCGAGAAAAACTATTAAAACGAGCACTATAGCATATTTTGCTTTGCTAACAGGAAGATCAAGTCCAAGGTCAAAGTAGACATCAAAAGATGAAATGGAGGTGATATGAGATGTGAAATTTTACACTTGCTTAAACTCGTACTCCATCAGAAGTGGGTGGAAAGTTGAGGAAGAGACTCAACTAGCACTTTTTTCTCTTTTACTCAACTGACAAGCTTTGAGCATTATCCAAAGGATTCTTCACACCAGTCTAGTTTTTATGCATGTTCTCTGTGTTGTTTCTTCCATCATGCAAACTGCAGCAGTTTGTAGTTGAAGATGCCAAAGCAGGAGAAAACAATGAATAGTTTTGGCAATCAGTCAGGAATAAATGTAATCTAATGACAACCTGAAGATGCCCACTGTATATTCAGCAGCGGGTGAGGGCTCGGCATGGTGCTGCGTTGGTAGTCCGTAGGTGGTACGCAGAGCTTTCTAGAACCACGTCTGCATGGCTGTATACAGTCAGTGTCAGAAATATGTGTATGGAGAAGACACACGGGCTGCACTTGTTCTTGTAAGTGCTGTTGTTCGTCACAGTGAGGTAGAAGCGGGGTTAAATTTACTTTGAAAATCTCCTCTACAGCCTTTGCTTCCGCATCTCATTTGTGCTATTTTTCCCCCTTCCTCTTTGTTGATCTTCCCTTTTCTGTTGAAGCCGCCTTTTTAACCCATCAGGATAAGACCTAGATGTGGCGTAATCACTGCAGAGTCACCCGCCACTGGCAGTTTGTGAAGCCTCTGTGTTGGTTAAATTCCCACAATCCCCCTCTCTGCGTGGCCAAAGTGCTACGCAAATGGAAACCACTGCGGGTTCATAAATCCTGCGTTACTCAAGAGCAACTTGGCAGTAAATTGTCAGAAGAGATGAGGAGACAGTGAAATGTTGGGGGCAAGAGGAGTGAACGGGAAGATGATTAAACAAGCTCATATGAGTTAACTAGTGTTTGTCAGAGTGACAGAATGGGTCAAAGTTCATTCAGCGGCCTAGATTTAGTTTTCTAGTGAAAGTTTTTTTTAGTTGCTGTTCCTGTTTTTCTTTTTTCCCCAGAACACACACACCCACACCCACACACACACAGACAATCGTGCACTTTTATCTCCCCTCATCTCTTTTGCTTTTCCCGCCATTGTTCTTCTTCTGCTTTCTCTTTCAGTCTCCCAACCCAAGCTCTTCTTCTCTCCCTTTCCCTCTCTCTCCTCCCTTTCTCACTCTCTCAGCCTAATAGGATATGTCGAGGGAGGCACTGCTTCCGCTCACCCCGTCGCCATGGCAACCGCGGCTCTGGCGGGAGTTGCCGAAAAGACTGTGCAGCCTGACCCCCCCCCCATCACTACCACCACCACCACCACCACCACCACCAATCCTCACTCCTTCTCCTCCTCCTCTTTTCTCCTCTTTTCTCCTCCACCTTTCCAACCAGTGCTTCTCTCTCCATCTTTCCCCTGCCCCCTCCTCAGTCTCTCTCTTTTTCTAAATCACCACTTATGCCAAAGGGGAGCACGCATGCACGCACACACACACGCAAACACACACTGAATACCTGCCAGCACAGCACAGTGAATAGCCCTGTAATCGCTCTCTCTCTCACGCACACGCACGCACACACAGACACACAAACAAACAATGAGGCCCTCTGTGCATGCGTGTGTGTCACACTGATGTATGCACATAAACAAGTCAGTTGTCCTCCAGCTAACAGGAGCACTCATGCACAAAGAGACCACATCACACACACATACACACAGACACGCACACACTTTCTATTACTCCCTGTGCGTTTGTGTGTGTGAGAGCATGAGACATGAGCGGTTAGAGGCCGATTTACTGTGCTTTAGCCAGCAGGGCTTTGCTAGCATGAGTTAGTTAGCAATCATTATGTGTTTGTGTGTGTGTGTGAGGGATATTATATGTGTGTGTGCATCTATGTTGGAGCATTCAGTCCATTCAAAGGACAGCACATTCACAATTTGGGATGCAGAGAGCGAGAGAGAGGAAGAGGGGGGGTTGCAGTTTTGTGCAGATGCAGTCACCTCTGCTGGTGCAGGATGATGATGTCATTGTTGGCAGGCCACTTCCTACAGTGCGGAGCTTCCGGGAAGCAAATACATGACTGGGAGAGGAAGCTCTATGTTATTCTAAAGTCATCTGGAAACATGTAGGTCATTAAGTGGATTGGCTGGGGTTCAGTACAGTCGCAGTAAATCATGTTGTCTGTGCGTCAAATCGCAACACATCCTGGCGAGGTCGTCGGAGGGCGTTCAGCTTTCCTGTGAGTTACAGGAGCAGCAGCAGCCACATTTTAATTTTTTTACATGTCTGCATCGATAAACAGTTAAGATACTGCCTCTTAGTCTACTAGAAAAGGTAAAGCAGCATGGGACAAAAGTGATTAATATGAAATAACCACAGATTTTTTTCCTTCTCAGACTAAGTTGAGGTCAGATTTTTAGTATCAGCAAACTATTGTTTGTTGTTCGTTTGAGTAGTCACTCAGTTCAGAAACATTTCAGGCCTGCTTATAGTACAAAATGACTGGGTTTGCATCACAAGTTAGTGAGGGTGGTCTCTGCTTAAACCCGGAAATCATTCGTATGGTCGTCAATCCACGTCTTTGATTTATCCTCAGGTGTTAAAACCTGCCCTTAAGGAAAAGAGCTGTGACCAGTTTTAACTTTAAAGTTAAGATAAGTTTAACTCTGAGCCCATCCACTGCCGGCCTCTGCCCGTGTGAACGCCACAGCAACTCCAACCAGCTGCTGTTCAAACCTTCTGTTTGTGACACTCAGCTAATTAGAAGCAAGTTGGCTTAAAGTGAGCGGAGCTTGTATCAGACATCATGCACGGATCCACTGGTGCAAGAAGGCCCAGGATAATGAATAGAAGAGTCCAAGAAGTAAGGTGTGACCCTGACAGTTACTATAATTTGTCCATTTGAAATGGGCTACTGCAACTTTAACCCTGTGTTGGACTGCAGTAGCATTTTTGTATCAGGAGTACCCTCTCCAGCTTGAGCCGAGTCTTTAAATTATGTGTCTGACATGAAACGCACGCCCCAACTTCAGGCCGCTGGTAGGCCGCCTCAACCAGGGCGACATGCACAACGTTTAATTTTGCCCAAATTGTTCCAAGCAGACTCTCACACATGTATAACTTAATACTTTGCATGTGCCTCTGGGATTAAAGAGTAGCCAGCAGACGTCTAAAACTAAAGGCGACGCTTGATGAGGTAATGACATCGTTTCAGTAATGCAGGCGGTGCCGATTTCTTAAATTACTCTGTCGTCATTAGCACTAGTTCAACAACATCCCCCCTTGTGCTGGTGTAATTAATGACATCTTGTGGACATGTAGAAGTAATTTTTGACGTGTCAGGTGGCTGTCGCGTGCAAGTGCCTGTATAATTAATAGTAGATACATCAGAGGCTCAGGCTGCTTGCCCTGGGTCAAGCTGCTTGTTTCTCATCTCGCTGCTGTCAATTTGTTATGCTTCTTCTTTAGGTGACAAGCCTTCAGGGTAGGTTATGCTTCACGTAGGCATAGTTTGCATGACGGGTTGTCTGAAGCTGAAAGTGTTGATCGCTGCTCTGAACGGCCGCTGGAGGACGAAGGGGGGGTGAAAAGCCTGGCTGTCAGAGAGAAGGGTGAGACATGATAATTGTTTTAATGTGCTTGTAGATGCGCATATTTTCACATCAAACTCAGATGTTATTTAAACTCGCGAGGGGGGGCAGGGGGGTAAAAAGCGGCGGCGTCAGCAGAGCAAAATATATTCACCTGTTTCCAGTATAAACAGACTGTTTCCCAGAGTTAAGCCGAGGCGCTACGGGTGCCAGCGTCTTCGCCGCTGAAACAAGAGAGGCAATAATGTTTGAGATTTTCCGTTTGTGAAAGTGATGATGTAGAAGTGTTGGATGGGTCGTGGACTTGACTCGGTTTTGGATTCTTGAGTAAAATAAACAGACAAATTGATGTTTTCCCACCCTCAGCTGAGTCTGTCTCACAATGGACGCATCTTGCTCAAGGATACTTTGACAAGCAGATTGAAACAGCCAGGGATTGAACCACCAACCTCCTGAGCTTAAGCTGCTCAAAATGATTTTTAGTAATGATGTTCTGTTTGTAGCGATTGCAACATATTGATTGTGACATAAGAAGATGGCATGCTTTCTTTACTGACTTTCAAAGAAAAACGCTGTAGCGATATCAGTGATAGCGAGGCGTCAGGAGGCCATGAACTCTGTCAGACTCCGCTGAACTGGTCAGGTTTTATATCTCTGTAACGTGTCTTACACACCTGGTTCAGGCACATTCTTGCAGTCACAGAGAACCTTGTTGGAAACTTGGAAAACTAAAGCGAATCACAAAGCAGGTATTATTGGTAAAGGCTATAAAAACTGTCCGCATATGATGACATGTGATGACGTATGATGAAAGTCTCTACTGTTATTGTGAAGACGCGGGGAGAGGTTGCTAGAAAGACATTTTTGGGCGTTCCTGCACGCACAATCAGACAGGTTTTGAACAAGTCCAGTTATGTAAACACTTCTTTGGAAGTTAAAGCAAAGGTATGCACCGTGATAGCAGCACATGCATTTGCTTCACAGCTACAGCCACTGAACACTTTTGGCTGCTTTCCACTAAAGCGGTTTTCAGAGGAACGGTTTATTAATTCATACGAAATACTCAAAAATAATGGAAACAAGGTTATTATGAACATCCAGAAATGACAATATATGGGTAAAAGAGATATTTTACTTTTCACTTTATATTTTATTCTGAATGAGCTGTCTGGTCGATAACTTATCCTCTGTGGACAACAGCTAATATTTCTGAGCCTCTCGGTAGCATATAATGAATTTCTGGTTCAAGACTTTCTTAAATCAGAGATTATGAATGCAAATCAAATTTGAAAAAGCTTTATCAATGTTAGACAATAACTTAACAGTTTCAAGACTGCATTCCAGTCTCTCTTCTGCTCCACATAAGGCCTCATTCTCACAGGCCTAGACTGGTTGGCAACGACCCTGGCTACCTCCTGTCAAATATGCATTCCCCAACTTATTGGAAGTTGCTGGTGGCCATCATCAGGTGAAATTGATTGCAAAAAGGGTGCTGTGCCAATTCTGTCATTGCTGCAGATGCCTGCAGTTTGCATGGAAGATGCCAACTAGTCTGCAAACACCATTTGCTTAATTTCACTTCATTTCAAAGTGTTTGCAGAAGTCGGCATCTTCCGGGCAAACTACGTGAAACTACCTGTTGCAATCATAGCAACTCTACCTCTTTGCAACCAGTTTTCAAACTAGCAACTGCCAGCAGCCTCTAACAACCAGTTGCCAACCAGCTGAGGAGTTCACACTTTTCAATAGCAGCCAAGGAGCTACTGACCGGTCTCTAGGCCTGCCAGCAACCACTCTCAACTGGTTGGAGAATTTCCCTTGCAGCTGGTGGTTGCCAAGTGGTTGCCAACAGGTCTGTAAGCCTGTGTGACTGAGGCCTAAATTATTTAGTCTACAAACAGCAGATTCTGGACATTCTTATGCATAGATCTGTTTAATATGCCACAGTATTGTGTAGTATACTTTTTCTTCATGTCTGATTGTTTTCGATCAGAGATGCAAACTTTGCATTTTCTGTTGCTTGAGATATGACTTGATGAACCTGAATCTTTGTACTGAAGCACCTGTTAATTGGGAAGCTCGTAGAATGCTAATGATACTTCTGAGGCTTTATTTACAACAGCTGTAGCAGAAAGACCAGCTTATTATGCCTACACATGGCAAAATCACATACAATAGCAGCATTAATTATAAGAGGAATGCTGTTTGCAACAGATGCATAATTAGTCATTGTGGCTTTTAATTGGGTTCCTCTGATCACCTTCACACATTTCCTTTTATGATTTACTCCTTACCCAAAAAGCTGCGAGGTGTCATGGTTTACACTGTGAGCATGTCTGAAGTTGGATTTTTCTTGCTGTGCACATTTATGCACAGCTGTGCTGCGAGCTTTATAGGCAGGCTGTCCTGTGTAGGTGTATGAGGTGAACAAGTCACTAAGCGCCCAGGATATCAACACTGGCAACTCCTAATAGGTAACATTAGACTGAGAGTCAACACTGACTGTGGCTAAGACTGAGCTGTGCTAGTATCAGCCTGCTAACAGGTGGGTGAAGCAGAAAGAGAGAAGCAGAAGGGAGCGTGCTTTAATCCAGGGTGGGGGCACTTGGTGTTGCACTGGGTGGGTAAGGATTTAAGGGGTGGAGCTGCAGGGCTGTGCCTGTGGTTAATGTCTTCCCCAGCTGTTGTTTATTCTCTCCATGTCCATATCTGACTTCACACTTCATCTACTCAAGTGTGCAAACACACACAAATGGAAATAGCTGTCTGCAAGTGCCTAAACATATAAATTCTGTACACACAGGCTCTGGAAATCACAACAAATCCACGCCAGATATGCCTCTTACTTAATTTCTGCTCGCTCCTTCTCTTTTTCCTCCATTTCCATCTCCGTCCTCCGTTCTCTCCGCTCGTATATAAACAGTCACCGTGTGTCTGTCTCACCTCGGGACCTATTGATTTCTTCCTGTTAGAAAAAAAGCAACATTTAAACATCAGACTTGGAGGCCTCGGAGGAGCTAGCTTTGTTGTTTCTTTCCCTCTGTGTGTGCTCTGTGTGTTCTGTTGTTTTCTTTTCACCACAGCAGATCATGTTCCCCACCGATGACCAGCGCAGGTGCAGCACGGGTAGTGTTACAAAGTCACCATCGGTCTCCTTTTTCACCATTTGGAAAATAAGATTTTCCACAACAACCCGGGAACTTAAAGTCTTTGTAAGCCGATACTGATACTAGTGTTTAAAGCATAAACTGTATAGAAAAGATGTAAGCAGCTACTGTGACATCACAGGTAAATCAGGGTGGATTTGACTGAAAAACCAAGGGGCTCTGACTCCAATGTGATAGCGCTTGTAAATCACAAAGTGGGCCTGCTGTAAAGCAAACGGCCGCCTTATCATCCTTTTTGACTCTAATGGGGACCGTAACTCAAAAATGAACATTGCGTTGTAATAAATACGACTTGAAACTACAACTCGTGACCATAAACTCATCAGGAACGTGTTTACTGAGGCCACAGATCAGCGACCCGAGGACCATTTTCTTGTAGACAGTTTTATAGATGGGCTTTCTTCTGCACTTAGTTTCACACTACTGGCTATTAGAAAGAATCAGATTCAAGGTAACTTTACTATTCAGACATCCTTTATATACAGTCTGTGATATAAAGTAATATTTAGCCTGACAGTTGTTGCTGATACCTGTACATATTTTTTTGTTTATTGAGTTTCAGTTAATTCCCCTTTTTCTGTCAGGTGAGACAGCTTTAGTATAAAAAACAAGTTTTAACGTCAGCTGTTGGCAACATTTTCTTTCAACCTTTAACAAGCATAACATAACTGATGAATATCAACCACTTAATACCGGGTTATTATTTTCTGATAAGCTGACACCAATCAACAAGATAGCTGATACCAATATTTGATACTACTTGCAAACTACTTAAAAACTCTCCAGAGTATAAAATTGGAGCAAAAACAGTGACTTTCAGCGACGATGTGCTCTCTGTATCAGAGGCGGTTTTTTAGAGAGTAAGCCGCTTCTTAGTGTGACTTTGTTATCGGGGGCTGTCACAGTTTACCCCACTTGTCATGTAACCTGACATCAATAAATTATGTGGCTGCTGACAGTCGAGCATGATCAGCCTGTCAGGAGTCTACCTCTCATGTTTAGCGTCACCTGTTAACCCTTTGTTAGACAGCCAGAAAGTGCTTTTCATGTGATCGAGTTGGGAAAAAATTCCCTGCTTAATGTACTCAGAAATATCGCCACACAGTGTCCTCTCCGAGCACATGAGGTTACTTATAGCTGAGCTGCACTGCAGCTGTAAATCGCTCATTATTTGATCTGTATGAAGCTGACTGGGATTAAAGTCCTCTGGACATTTTACATCTTCTTCTCTCTGCCGGGCTTCCTCACCACTACAGCTGCTCCCTACTTTCATTCAAGTTAGAGATCACATGAATTAATTGCAAGGCGAACACTGTGTGACCCATTTTATGATGGAGCAGATGAACTGAGAAGTGTAGGGTGTGTGTGTGGGGTGGGGGGGACGGAGCTCCACTGCAACAGCGAAGGTTTATCCCTGTATCGTTCTGACACGTTGGGTTCACTTTTTAAAGGATTGCAGATTGTTGCCATCGTGTCATTTTAACGACCTCGTGCAGAGATTGAGAGGAAGCTTGCCTAGATTCTTTAAGCCATCATTTATTCATATTTACATGCAAGTAATTCTGGAAATATTCGGACAGTCGCAGGGTGTTTGTAATTTGGCAGCCGTCGCAATAGATTTTAGCAGCCCGAAAGTTTATGAAGGAAGATGATCGTTAGTAAATCTCCTGATCTCAGTCGAGTGGAGCATTACTGAGGGAGGGAAGGAAGACTCCAGGCAGAAGGGCATTTCCTGCACGCAGTTATAAACATTAACATTTTATTTCGATCCTGGTTTTGAGTTTTGAGTTTAAGCTGAAAGTGAGGTGTTCACTTTCGGCTTAATTGATACCTTACAAATCTTTCGTGGTGGCTCACGGAGCTCAAATTGTGCCAGTGTCCAAACAGAAACTGTTTCTGCTGTTCATTCCTTTTTTTTAAAGCCGGGCTTCAGACATTTTAGAAAAACTGTCCTGCAATCCTGACTTGCAGAAATGATGTCCTTCAGATTTCCTGTTTTTAAAAGTCTATCAGCTCATCTTCACTTTTTACAAAGCATTAATGGTATTTTAAAATACTACTGGGTTATTGATCCATACTGTAATATACCGATTCTATATTATGAAACCAAACCTGGCTATGTTATCATCGATAATATGCATTCTCTGCAACTGAATGTCAGTTTCTGACCCGAGGATTAAAAGATCATTTTTGAGACTTTTATAGTAAGAACATTAAAACACCAACAGCTTAAACGAAAGCTGATGGAAAAATGTGGCTTAAAAACTTTTAAATAGGAGAATAGTTTATAAATTTAATCAAGGACATTTATTGGGGGAAACAAAGCCACTGCTTTGACGCAGAGCAGGATATTAAAATTGTGAGGAAAGAGCTCTTTTACATCCTCGCTCTTAAGCTAATCACTCTGTCTTCATAGAAAGTGTTTCTTCCTTTGTGGCCCCTCTTTCTTCCCTTCCATCTCCCTTCCTCTGAGATCACAGAGCTCGCGGGCATCCAGAGGGGGTTTTATTTTCTTTTTCTGTCTTTTTCTCTCCTTTTTTTATATTGGACTTCAGCCTTTCAGTCTCTTCTTTTGAGGATTTCGCACAGAGTTGTGGGTTTAATCTGAGCAGCCGTGAAAAGAGGAAAAGTGGAGAGGAGAGGAAAATCGAAAAGAAGAAGAAGGAAAAAAAAAAAAGAAAAACGGAGCGAGTGGGTAGAAATGAAGCCAGTGAGGGATGAAAGGGTGAGGTGGGGAAAAAAAACAAGGGTGTGGTTGATGTAAAGAGCGAGAGATGCTGGAGGGAGAGGAGGGATGTGACAGACAGAGAGAGAGAGAGAGAAAGGTGAAAGGGGTGTGGTCGTGATAGAGAGAGCGAAAAGAAAGGAGGGAAGGAGAGGCGGGGTTGAAGCGATGGAAAGACGAGTGGACCGGGAGGGAAATGGAAGGGAGTTGGTGGTGGGTGGGGAACGAGTGGAAAAACATGGAGTCAGCTGATGGCTCCCAGTTTCCATGGCAACGCTTGGCCTTTCCCACCCACTCTCTTTCTCTCTCTTTCTCCTGTCTCGTTCTGTGCCTCACCCACTCCCTCACTTCTTTCACACTTCATTTTCTTTTCAGTTTTTTTCCCCTTTTTTTAAAGACCGTCTCAGTATAATCACGTTACAGCCCAGCTTCTCTTCTTCGCCCATCTCCTCTTTTTTTTTTTTGTCCTACCTTCTCATCTTCTCTCTCCTTTCTTTTTCCTATTTGCCTATAAAGTGCTCCTTAAATCCCTCCTCACCTAAGCCGAGTTTCCCGCAGGTGCGGTATGTTCCTTTCCTTTCCTTTCCTTTCCTTTCCTTTCCTTTCCTTTCCTTTCCTTTCCTTTCCTAGCTCATTACTTTGTTTTCTTTTTTTCTTTTTTGCCTGTTCAACTTTAAAGACAAAGCCCACTGCATTAGACCCACAGTGTAGAAGGTGAGCGTTGATGTGGATTAATCATTGC
The DNA here is from genome assembly GCF_013358895.1 of Oreochromis aureus. Classification (NCBI taxonomy): domain Eukaryota; kingdom Metazoa; phylum Chordata; class Actinopteri; order Cichliformes; family Cichlidae; genus Oreochromis; species Oreochromis aureus. Next base: position 29,600,124 of record NC_052951.1, read on the forward strand.
AAATCGTATCTACAAACAAAAATCAAGACGCTAATCTATTTTAAATCTTATCGTGTCCTGTAATGCTGAAAAAAGGGGAAAAAGCAGAACAACAGGTTTGCTCTGTTGTAACACTGGCTTTGACATGACGCTCACCGACAGGGGAAAGTTGTTTACCACTCATAATTGTGCCGATGCCACCGCCACAGCCTCCAGCTGAACTGTGTGACCCGATAAAAGGGCGTAGCAGAGTCTCCACCCTCTCCTCCTCACCCAGAGCCAAACTGTGCTCAGCTGAACTGGACGGAGGCCAACTCCCGGACTGGAGGCTCGCTGCTGCTCCCTCTCGCTCCACTTCTCCCGTGTCTCTTTCACTCTTCCTGTGTCTTTCTTTTTCTTTTTTTTTTAACTCTCTCCCTCTCACAGTACCAGTCTCTCTCTGTACCCATGCAGCCCTTCACTCTCTGCTGTCTCCCTCACTTTCTCCTCCGCCCCCCCACCCAGTGTACCACACTGCAGCCATTGTTCCCTGTGCTTTCGAGCTGCATGGCAGCTGAGTCCTGGCTTGCTGTAGAGGCAAAGGGACAATATGAAAAACCACAATGCCTGTTATAAGAAAGCATTTTCCTTTGCATGGAGCATTTCTCAAAGCAAACCTTAACCAATCTTTGTCTGACTTCATTCACTGAAGAATGAGGTCAGGCCATGAAAGATGTATGCCCAAAGGGTTGAGGAGGTTGCAGAAGCATCTTTCATTCCATAATTTTCTTTTAATTATATTTTAAAGTCTTCTCCTATGGCTGATGTGTCTGACTACTACATTACCCACGAGTCTCAGCATCATTCGTTATGTATCAAGCCTGTGATAAAAGCCTGTACCATCATATTTCCTAGTATGATCCTGGCATTGCGTTTGGGTGGAAGAATGAATTGTTTTACTACTATTTTACACCTTATTTTGCACCTGCTTACAAATATATGCATTAATGGTGTTCTTTGCCATGACCATGTGACATACAGAGTGACTGCAAAGCAGAGAGCAATGCAAAGATTCAAGGTCACCTGCTGTATTCATGACCAGGGCTGTATTTGCATGGACTCTAGTAGAGTAGCTTTGCATGATTCGATTCAGGAAAATCTCCAATAATCTCATAATGGGCCTTGATGCAGCAACCGCCTCAGTTCTCTCTTTCAGGCTCTTAAGCTACTTGTTTCTGATTTTTGCCCCAAACAAAGAAATTGAACAGTTTTTTTGTGAATGAGCATCTACCATTGTATCAGTGTGTGTAATAATAGGTCCCTGTTTAACTACTGTTTCCTCTGCTGTTGTGTTCATTACTGGGGGTTGTTTGGCTCCTGCTGACTTTTTAAACAATAAACCAGCATGCATTAGCATTTTTTTTTATTTTGGCATGCTACACATAACTATGATTACGGCTTCTAATTAATATATCAGATTGCTCCCCTTTGAGAATAAAAATCTAATTATGTTGAAGATATAAGTTGCCAGGTTTAGAGTAAAATCTGGAATAAAACCAGTCAACTTTAGTTTGCTGAAGTTGAGTTATTGCTTTGTCCTTTTTCTTTCTAACCTTTTCTTATATCTTCTTGTCCACCGTGTTCTCTCTAGCAGGCAGATATAGGTGATGACTGCTCACAGCCAACAGACCTGAAGGTGAAGAAGGAGTGCAAGACAGAGCCCTCCTCGCCTCATCCGAGCCCGACCGAAGACCAGACTGAGCCCGTTGACCTTTCGCTCAACAAACCTCGCTCCGCTTCGACAACGAGCACCACAGTCAACCCAGCTCCCAGCAGCGCTGTGACCCAGCCCAGCCTGCCAGCCACACCTGTCCCCTCTGCAGTACAATCGATAGGCTCCATGGTAACTATAAACTCCCTCCTGTGGATTTAGAAGTGTAAAGCGCGTTAGAGATACAGCCACTCATTTTCATCGCTTCTTTTCTCTCCAGGTCCTCTCTCCAGGATCCATCTTAGCCACGCAGGGCGCTGGAGGCCAGCAGATTCTCCACGTTATCCATACAATCCCCTCAGTGACCATGCCCAGCAAGGTGGGCCAGCTGCAGACCATCCCTGTGGTGGTGCAGTCGCTGCCTGTTGTCTACACCACCATGCCTACTGACGGTGTCGCCACAGCAGCCATTACGGTGCCGCTGATAGGCAGTGATGGGCGCTCTGAAGGATCTGGTGAGTGTACAGTCATGAGCTCCAAGGGGGTGACACCAGTGCAGTATAGCTTCTGCTTTTAGCAACAAGAGTGTCACATTGTCTGTTTCATTTAGACCAGTTTCTGTCTTCAGTTGCCTAAATATCCAGACTTTGTACTTTATGAGATCACAGGGTTTATAAATACAGCATGTCAGCCAACATGAGCTTGCTCATTGATTTGTGGACAGCTCTGTGTGATAATTTCAGCTGACAGGGTAAACCTGAAGAGTTCGCTAATGTTTGCACTTGTCGTTTGGCTTAGTTAGCAAGGTGCATCTGCAATCACTGCAACATGCATTTCCACTGCATTAAAGTCGCGCCTTAAAACGATATATACATTCAAAAGTGCAGCTGGATGAGGAATAGAAACCAAACTTAAACCTGTAGGCTGGAGTCAAGGGGAGTTCACTCCGTTTTGGAGACAAGCTCAAGTGGACATTAGAGGAACTGCAGTTTTTGGTTAGGCTTCTTTTTTAAACCCCATATTGACAGTTCTTGGATTGGATAGACTGGTTGGTCTAACCAGTCAGGAGCCAGTGATGTAATTCAACATGAGGCAATAACCAGCCTGCGTTGCCCGTGTTGATCTAACACAGGTTCGGTGCAATCTTGGAGATTTTGTTTTCTTGCTCTTGCAAAAGAAACATGACATCATCTTTCTTAATATTAAAATAAAACTTGGCTTTGCATACTTAACTTTAGCACCATGCTAAATATTGACCATTGTATTCTACTGGCTCTAAGAGTCTTATGTTGTTGTTTTTTTCGTTTGTTTTTTAAGGAGTTGTACAATCATGAAGCAAAGGTTGATTTCTTACATGAAACTGCACAAATAACCTCTGAATCCAGGATATTATTTAAAGGTGCAGTCTCAGAAACCTAGAATGAAACCTTTAAGAATACAAAGGAGCAGGCACTGCTTTGTAGAGCCACCATGTTGACTTGCCATCTTGATTTACATCCCTCCACCTTCAGACTTAAGATAAGGATCATACCTATTTTTTTATCATCCCTTCACCAAGTAAGTGAAAGGAAATTTAAAAAATGCAAAAACTGCAATAATTCTATTGCTAGTTTTGCATTTTGGCTGTTATGAGAAGCAGACTAAATCATGCGTTTAAACGGGGGTAGGAAGGTGTTTTACGCTGCAGTGACAGAGCATTTTAGAACCTCTTTCTTTCTTTAATGTGCCATGTTGAAACAGGATGTTAAGAAGGAACGTGGCACCACGAATGTTTATTTAATGTGTCGCAAAAGCAATATCTGTTATGAAAATACTTGTAATTTGAGATGAGCGGTAGACCTCTCCTCTTTAATGTCAGTCTTCCTCTTTTGACTGTCACGCCTGGCGTTGCATGGTTCTGTCACCGCTGCTTAAACTGTCATTTATGGAGGTGGGGTGGGGATCTCAGTCTCAGTGGAACACAGCGTTTCTCCCAAAGGAGCTGGTGTCTGTTTGTGGTTGGTGATATGTTAGATTTGCCTTCTGTCTGCCTGTCTATATTTGTCATTTTGAAAATTCTCCATATGTGCCAGATGATTGATGCCGTCGCCTAAATGTGGAAAACTGCAGAGAGAATTGTTACATATGTTGCAGAGAAATGGCTAAAATTCTTCAGCGAGCCTCTGAGCAGCTGATTTTCTCATATTCTGTAATGTAAAGAGCCAAGAATGCCCCACGTGTGCTAAAATAGTCATGTACAAGCTGACTACTTAGCATTTGTCTGGACTCTTATTAGTCAGCAATGTCTTAACCTCCCAAGTGTTCCTGTTGGTGTTCACTAAACAACAGCAAATGTCCTTCAATCCCTGTGTCCACACGACGGGATGCTCGACATTTGCCCAGGCAAGCAGGCAAAATAGACCTCTGCCCCTTTAACAAACTGCTGTCGAGTCCCTGGGCAAAGTCGGCAGAGTTCACCTGGACTCTGATTCACAACAACACAGTCTCGACTGAGGAATGTAAACGAGGCAGGCGGTGAATCTCAGAAGAGTCTGCAGCGCACAGACTGGCCTGAAGATGCTCTCAGACTGTTACTCATCCATGCCAGGAGCTGTTGTGTGTTTGTGTTTTGATTAACGTTTTTGACCTCTTCCCACTTTGTCTCAAACCCCTTTTAGAAAATACAAAATACTCAATACATTAAGTAATATGGCCGTAAATGCTCTAGCAATGTTAAAAGCAGTGAGATAAGATTGATGTTTATTTTTTAATTAGCGTTTAATCAGCATTTTTTTATTTATTTATCTTTGTTCTAATCTCTGTGTTTGTTTATGTTTGCACGAAGCACCTCGCGTCTGCAGCAGCAGCAGTTTCATGACTGAAGGCAACTACTTTGTTTATTATTTGCGGCGTCAGTCAAGCAACAGGCAGAAAGTTAAACACGAGGCACGCCGAATGGCTGCTCGCTCGTTTGCGTACTGAAGCGCAAACTCGTAGAGGAACGAGAAAGAAAGTACAGATAGAAATGATGATATAACATAAATAAAAATGTGTACAAAAAAAATGAATTCTACACAACAACTTGGGTTACTTTTAATAAACAAATCAGTGCTTACCAGTATAGTTACATTATTTTTAATCATTTACTTTTATTTAATATATTGAACAGTTATCGTTTTTGTTTATGTTTGATTTTGGCAGCTTTGATCCTCCATACATACAGTATGTTACATAATTACAGGTCACATTGTGCTGACTTGCACAATATTATTGCACAGTAGACGGGAAATAGTTTTCTTTATGAACATAATACTAATTTAGGGAAGTATTGTGGCACGGTATCAGAGTGGTTAGTGCTGTTGACTGATAGCAAGAAGGTCCTGGGTTTGAATCCGATCTGATCGGGGGTTTGGGTTTTCTTCGAGTACTCTGGCTTCCTTCCACAGTCCAAACACATGCATTTAGTCGGGTGATTATTATAAAAGCATAAATGAGCCGACACACCTCTCAGAGTCCACGCTTTGTAAGCTTTGCCTGTAGACTCTATGCTCTCGTCACAGCATCCATCAAACACGTATCCTACTGTCGCTCTGCTAAGGCACGCATTGTTTACTTGCTACGCACATAAAGCTGTTGTTGTGTAGTGGACGGGGATCACAGGGCTGGAGGAGAGAGGCGGAGAGTAAAAAAGTTAAAGTTCAATGAATGTTTTTCTCTTTGCTTGATGCTCAAAAGTAACGAGTCATTTGAAAAGGTGTGACTCGCTTTGTATCTCCTCCTCTGGTTAAAAGATGTGGTTTTGTTGTTTTGTATTTACGTGCCTAGCTCTGTTGATTTTTACGTCCTGTTTAGTGTCTTCGTGGGGAGTTTTTGATGCTGCACACAGCAAACTTCAAAAACTCAGGCTGTATCTATATTTGAAATTCCAGCCTGAGGGCTGTCATATGTATGCTTACTGCTATTGAAGGTAACTGTGATAGTTGTTTTGGTTCTGATACTGACTCTCTCTACATCTGCCTTTATTCCTATTTTGAGCTAAATTCATTTGCCAAGAAGAGACAAGATGCACCTTACTGATAACATTTTTCTTTTTTTTTTGGTTGTTTTTTTCAAACAGTCTTTGTTTAAACTTCTTTTAAACTGGTAGAGAAATTCTAATATTGCGACAGCCCCCCCAAAAATGAGATATAGGGTTAGCCTAAGGGGTTTGGGGTTGGAGAAGTATTATTTCAGTCCACCCCTGCTCCTTTATTACCTTTCTATTAGATCAAGTAGAACAGAATTCAGTGAAGTAATAACAAGCCCTTTTGTAATTTTTCCTGCCACTGTAACAAAGCTGCTGGTTTGGTGGCAGCACAATATCTGATATCCTTTTTCTTTGATTCTTTGTCCTTTAAAAACCGCGATAACTGGGCGCATAAATCCTAACCTCTTGGAAAATGATGTAAATTCAGTGCACATGCCGCGTGCCAGTAGGTCAAACTAATTAGTCATTATGAAGGCTCTCTTTCTCTCCAAATAAACTGCCCACCTCTCCATAACTCATTTCCTATCTGTTTACGATTGGGATTCCTGTCAGTGAGTAATGTGCTGACATAACATCATGTTTCATGTTGAGTTGCAGTCTTTTGGTACTGAAAATTAACTTCAGATCAGGCTTGTTTCTGCAGTGCTGCCCTGGTTGCCACACCTAACAGTGATGCTGCGGTGAAGTTACTTAACCTGGTGATCTGTATGTCTGCCTGGGGTCAGAGTTTTATTTTGTGATTTGATTGTACTTTTCATTTGGCTTCAGTAAAGGAGCAAAAGCACTTTAACGACAGGTTAAGATGCAAGATACTGAGGTGACACTGAGGACTGTGTAATCCACACAATATGATGGACTTTAAACTAGAAATGACCTCAAATGTTGGTAGTAAGAAAGGTAGAGATATTTGTGGTTGGTCTATTAATTCTTTGTTGTAACAGAGCTTCTTGACAATAAATCTTAGATCGTTGGAAAGCCGTTCATATCTGTATAAATGGTCTCACATTTGAAATGAAAATGCATTCGTGGGTTGAGCAGCAAAGTTGAGTATGTGAGTTGCGCTCATACATCCTTTTCTTCAACTAGCATTGCCGCAAGTCAGCCAGTGTGGTTGTGTTGGCCACAGATTAAGCCGTTTGGGAATGGCAGAGAAGATTTGGCACGTTTTTTATAGATGCAACCCACATACTCTCAACTCTGCTGCTCAACCCACAAATACATGTTCTTTACAAATGTGACACCATTTAAGGAGAAATAAATGGTCTTTTCAAGAGTATAAGTTTCATTGCCAAAAAATATTGTTACAACAACCTAAAGACCCTACAATAATACAGAGAAAAGCCCAACAGTCACATGACCCCCTGTGAGTGCTTGCACAAATGCAAAGTGGTGTATAAACGCATAGCAAGTGAAAAAGGTTAGTGGAGAAGGAACACTCAATGCATCATGGGAGCAGTTCCTGCATTCAATGCTTATTACAGCGTAACTAAGGCAGGATTCGGGGTTACCTGATCCAGCCCTAACTATAACAGCCGTAGCAGAGGAGGGGCCTGGAAGTTGAAGGCTCTGCATCCCATTCTACTTTTCCTAGGAACTACAAGTAAACCTGCAGTCTGAGAACAAAGTGCTCTATTAGGGCGATGTGGTACTATGAGGTCTCTAAGATAAGCCTGATCATTCAGGACCTTATATGTGAGTAGAAGGAGATATGTGTAAATTGAACTCTGGATTTAACAGGGAGCTGATGAAGAGAAGCCAATATGGGCCAAAAAGGCTCTCTCTCATTCTAATCCCTGCTTTGAGGGTGTTGATGGAGCAGTTTCCAGTTAACAGTTTGTTCACTGCTCAAAACATCCTCTAAACAATCTAAAGTCATCAATCAAGTGAGCGTGCGAGTGGATAACTGAAGGTTGTCGGCCAGTTCTCGTAGCTCATTTATAAACCTGTTTTCTGTGTACGTTTCACATCCCCGCGCTGAGAGGAAACAAAGAGCGTAGTTGTGAGCATGACGAGGGGAGCGAGCAGACAACACGGGAACTTGGATTTCTTTTTTTTTTCCTCCCTGCGACGCGAACGAGCAGCAGACAGCTGACATTCGCAGCTCACGCGCAGAGTCGTCGAGTGGGAGGAAAAGGAGAAGGAGGCTAGATAGGTGGGCGCACGGCGAAAGGCAGCAAGGTGAGGCGGAGAGGTGGGGGGGTGGGGTCGGATGAGGAAGCACGAGGAGGGTCAAAAGGAGAGGAGATGGGTCGTTCTGCCTTTGAAAGAGGACGGCTGCAGTGGTGGGAGGAGGGTGGGGGTGGCTTAATTGTCTCCAGAGACAAAGAGCACCACTTTTTTTTTTTTTTCTTTTTTGGTGCATGACCCTCCCCACACCACCACTGCCACACACTCACACACACACACACTCATACAGATATATATACACACTCCACCCAAATTCCTTGCGTCACCCTTCCAACCACCCCACCCCTTCTTGCTCTCTCTGGGCTGGGTGGACTTTGAACAGTGTGGCTGCCACATTCCTGCACATGGAGGAGGAGGAGGAGAAGGGGGGGCACTTTGAGATCTAACAATTAATCGACCCGGCCTGATTTCATTGAAGGTGCATTAAAAATCAAAATCATAGATATATAAAGTTCTCTGTGTCCAGTCTGGTGGCGTTTAGGTACCATCTGGTCTCTTTTAAAGCTTTTTTTTCTTTTTAGGCCATGAAACTAACATATCAGATAACAAGAAACTGCAATAATCTCCTTTTATATGATGACTTTTCTGATGTGGTGTTGTGCCGAGGCCATCCTCCCTTTACATATTAGCTGATGAGGACATGAATTTACACTTCCAGAGCCAAACGAGCAGCTGGAAATGTCTTGAGAGCGGTTAACTCTCCGTAATCAAGAATTCAAAAGCAGGACCTTCGGTTTAAAATCTAAACGTCTTCCTTCCTTTTGTGAGAATTTCTAACAGCTTGCCAATCCTCGAGGACGCGCGCCGAAGCTTTCCGATAGCTCTGGGAGATTTGTCTTTCACTTAATTGCTAATTAGCATTGTCTGTGAGTTCAGCTTTTTTTTCTTCCCATTAACAGCTGTTCACATCATCTTCCTCCTGCTGTGACATTGTAAAAGGTTGTTGAAACTGAAGAAAAGCAAAGAAGGAAAAAGACAACAACTGGAAGATGCTTCTTTTAATAGAAACTGGAGGCTAAAACAGGCATTTTGAGAAAGATGTAGAAACAAGCAGACATGCGGAGGAATCCAGCGTGGGGTTTGGCCTCAGATTTGATCCATTTTGCAGCCATGCAGACCACACCTACCCACACACACACACACACACACACACACACACACACACACACACACACACACACACACACACTTGGAGCAAGCTTTTGTCTTGCTAAGTTGCTGGAAACCAGACATTGCTGTTAAGAAGTTATTAACCCCCTGCTGTTCTATTCTCTCCGTTTCCACCCCCCACCCCCATCTTCTTTTTTTCCCTCCTCCCTCTCAATTCCATGCCCCCACAATTTTCCTTCATCTGTTTCTACCACTCTGTGTCCTTCTATTCACTCTTACACCCATCTTGCTTTCATCCTTTCCTCCCCACAGTTCGGATCAAGCCAGGTTCAACATCTCCAGTGGAATATCAAAGTGAAAGCGATGCAGAGAGCGGTACAGAGTCTGGATCGCCCTCCATCAGCGCCCAGAGCCTTGATGCGGGGTGAGTCTTCGATGCAGATGGACGCATCAAGCACAATGTATTTAGCCACACCTGTAAAATTTTACGTGCAATCAATAAATATAAAAAAATGAAAGACATGCATTCATGAAATGTTGAATGCATCTCTTCAGGTCTTCAGGCACAGTCACCCTGGTGCCCCATTATTTGGAAATGCTCAGAGCCCAGTATGAATGATTATATGGTCCAGATATAAAGTTTTATAAGCTGATAACCACAAAAATGAGCAATTAAGGAGACGAAACTGGATATAAGCAGCAATTAAAATGTGATGCATTGACAGGAAGATGCAGGTAGCTCAGGGAGCCTGACAGTACGCTTAAGAGTGCAGCCAACATTTTGTCTTTAACAGTAAGCCAGTTAAAGCCCTGAGTTCTCCTCTAGCGAGTGGAGAGCTTGTACTTGAGACAGGAAGTAGAGCATATTGCAATGTTATTTAATGGCCATAGTTTCAGTTTAGAACAGGAAATGGTTATCTCGTATGTTAAAATCCAGTGGGTTTCTTTTTTTGACCTATCCGTCCACCCCAACCTCCTTCCTGCACGGTCTCTTCGGCTCTTCATCACGTTGCCTGTGCAAGTTATAAGTTGCATAATAAATAAAGTTTATTGTGGTTTCACACCTTTATAAAATGACTGAAATACAAGACAGAAAACCTGGTGTGCAGACTGTTGCAGACCCAGTTCTTTATTGTAAGGTGTCACTAGGGGGCAGTATCAGATGTTTGGTACAAGGATAAATATTTTAGATTTGTGATCTCGATGGTTCTTTTCTGTAGCCTGACACTGCGATGAAAGTAGAAGTCATAACAGACAAAGAAGTTCTTTGTAGTGAATTGTGAAGCTAGATTGTTGGCTCCATGCAAGTGACTCTCCATAGCCTCTCTTTGCAAAGACAAAGGGTTACTCAAATGGGCAGCAACATAGATCTTCAAAACCAGCATAAGTCTTGATCTCCTGGTGGCAAGTTGAAGTACTGCAGCAGAAAAAAATTGTGCCAGAAAAGCATTTTTTTTCCACCCCTGGAGACCCCAACTGTAAATCAGATGTCTGTAAAACTGTCGGAAGGGCATAAATCCATGTGTGATGACTGCTGATAATAGGACTCAGCAGGGTCAGCAAGAGGGACTCTAATGCACAGCAGGGTTTATGGGAAATTCTTTCTCTGTGTGGGGGTCACCTCCCTTGCCTGCAGGCTCCTGACTAATTACATTACTGCAGCGCTGCCATGACTGAATGCTTATATAACCTTATATAACCCTCTGTACAACAGAACACACTGCAGACGGCCAGACTGTAACACAGGAAGACAGGCGGGCGCATGTGTGCGTCGCGAGCGCTCTGTAGACACTACACATAAATTAGGACATTTAGCACTCCTGAGGAAAGCGTGGACACGTGAAAGATTGTTTTATATCGCAGGGTAAAGGGTGGTGTGGCGCTGAAGACTGTGTTTATTAGAGAATCAGGACGTAGCTCCTGCCACACCTAGTGGGCGAGGCTGCCTGACTGTAACTGAAATTCAGGGTGTGGGCGTTGACAGTTTGCTCAGCGCCCTTATCTAGTGTATGTGTGTGTGTGTGTGTGGGTGTGAGTGTGTGTGGGTGTGAGAGAGAGAAAGTGTGTGTTTCAGAGTACAAAAGCAAGTGTTTTTTGTGGATTTTGTGTCTTTTAAAGTGGTTTAAGGAAGATTATTTGTGATTTTCTCTGTGTGTGTGTATATATATGTGTGTGTGTGTGTGCGTGTGTGTGTGTGTGTGTTGCAGGGCAGGGCTGTCCCAGAGCAGGGGCATAAACAAGCTTATGTAATGCAGTTCACCGTCACACCTCCTTGTAAAGAGGGACATCAGTGGTGTTATTTTATTTATCTTTTTGTTTCCAATCAAATGTATTTAAAGTTTGACTGCCTGTAAATATGAATATGATAATTCAAACAGCTGATTCTTGTAAAACTGAAGCATCATTTAAGAGGCAGAAGTCAAAGGTAGAAAAGGGCGACAAAGAGGAGAGCAGATGGGTTGATTTTGAGTTTATTTTGTGGATTTAAGGAAAGAATGGAATAAAAAATAAGTTTAAAGGTGAAATGATTTGAAACAATTAGAGGGAAGTGGAGGAATATTGAAATGGAGCTGTGTGACTTTCTGATGCCCCCTGGTGGCTAAATCAGTGTTAAGAAGAAGCATTTCTCAACAGAACAGTTTCATATGATCAGCCTGGATGTTTTACTTTGTCTGAGTTGTTTTCATTGTACGTTTTGTCTTCTGATCTCTTTCTAAAAAGGTTTTATTCAAGCCCTACTGAACTTTTAAATCGAGTAGAATCAGAACATTAGGCTCAATTGATCAGCTCCTTTTCCTCTTTCGGTGTCTCAGGTCGGTTATGGACTTGGAGCCCGTCGATCCAGATTCGCCAGACATCAAGAGGCGGCGGATCCACATGTGCGACTACGAAGGCTGCAAAAAAGTTTACACCAAGAGCTCCCACCTCAAAGCCCACAGGAGGATACACACAGGTGAGCTTGGCCCTAGAAACGCATCACAGCAACGCCACAAATAAATCAGTGCAGTCCAGGTGTTCTTTGAAAGGAGCAGTTCATCTCCAGGTGAAGACCAGAATCATTGTTTACAGATTACTGCAGGGTGATTTTTAAGGATTAAAATGGCCCCTTTAGAGAATTTAATGTAACCTCAGGTGGCTCAACATTTGTCAGTGCACAGTTCACGTCTTATCTGCACTCAGCAGACAGTAGTTTTCCCCTAATCTGAAGGAGATTAGGGAAAAAATGCCCAGTGGTATTTTTTTTCAGACAGGTTTCCTGAGGTAAGACACTGTTAAGGTGTGTGCAGGAATGGTAAGCAGGATTTGGCTGTTTAAAGCTCTTGTGCTGGATTTTATCTTAATTGTATTCTACAATCATACAGTGATTGACATGATTAGGTAGAGTAATTGTAGTAAATAACCCATAGTAAATAAATCGTTTGCTCAATTTCGTCCACCATCGTCCTGACCCTCCTCTTCCTTTTTTAACCTCCTTCCCTGCCTCCCGACCTTCCTGCTAACTCCTCTCCTCGTCTCTTCCAGGAGAGAAGCCCTACCACTGTACCTGGGAAGGCTGCACCTGGCGCTTTGCCCGCTCTGACGAGCTGACCCGACACTTTCGCAAGCACACCGGAATCAAACCCTTCCGCTGCACCGAATGCGACCGCTCCTTCTCCCGGTCTGACCACCTCTCCCTGCACCGCCGCCGCCACGTGATGATGTGAACTCTGACTTCCTTCTTCCCTCTCCCCTCCCCCGACGCCCCCAGCTCCCTATCAAACTGACCTCTGACCCTTTGATTTCTCAAAAGTCCCTCACAGCACATCTTGTACCAGTGCCCCCACACCTCACACGATACTTCCTGTTTCCCCTCTGCTCTCCTGCGGGATTTTAAACCCACCTTGCAAACAGAAAAAAAGGACTTTACCTCCTCCTCCTCTTCCTCCTCATCTTCATCTCACAGTCATAGGACAATTGTGTCTGTGTGTTTGTTCGGTGGTGGCAGCAGGATGTTTTTTGCTGCGTGTGTGTCTGTCATCATTACCGTCCAGCCCAAAGCAGTCCTCTCTACCATCCTCCGACTCACAAGATGTTGCCTCCTCAGAAAGAGAAAGGATGGACTGAAGGACATCCAGCAGCAGGGACTTTCATGCCTCCATCCATCCATTACATGCATCAGCCCATCCAAAAGGCAAAGAGGAAGAGGAGGGCTCACACAGATGTCACTTCAGCTGCTCTTTCCTTTATTTACAGTTTTTATTTTGTTCATATCCTGAGTTTGGAATTTACATGACTCCAAAATTAATTTTCTTGAAGGATTGTTGGAAGCTAAAGAGACTTCCGAGGACGCCGCTTCCCGCCACAGCTTTTCCAGGAAACGTTTGTTTTTTCAAGTTCTCGAGAACTTTGAGTTTCGTTCCACCCCAGTTGTATTGGCCTGAGGCAAATGTGATCTTACTGAGTGACGTTTTGATCAAATAACAGGTAAATAACTACATGTTTGAACGATTACTTCACATCCTCCTTTCAGCATTTATAAGCAGCATATGGACATCTAATAATGGCACACATGTTCATAGAAGGTGTCTCTTCCTGTGGCCATTTATAAATGGATGTTTGCCACAGCAACTCATGACGATATAAAATACATCTTCACAGGACATTTCAGCATTAATAAAAAATGCTCCAGATATCATTGTAGCGCATTAAATATTAAGTAGCTACGACCTGGATGACGGTAAACTGCTTACAAATGCTGAATATTTGGACTGTCTTCGGATTTCACAGTGTTGCGTAGAGTAGTGCAGTTCCTGGAGTTCTTTAGTTCCTGGTTCTCTTTGTAAAAGTAAAAGAACCAAAACTCAGTTATCATAAATTTAGATGAGGTATTTACTTAACTGTGCATATCGGTGTGTGTGTGTGTGTGTGTGTGTGTGCACACTTATTTTATTCACAGCAGCTGAAGTGACGTCAAATGCATCAGCATGTCTGAGGCTGAAACACTGCGCCCCACCCTCCCATCGCCATTCGCCTCCTTCTGCCCTAAACCCCCGGCCCCCTCCCCCGGTACAGGGAGCTACAAGACTGTGAACTTCATAAAACTTCATTTGTTTTCATTGTATCGATCTATCGATCACATGGTTGTGTTATCGCCCCGCCCCCCTTCCCCGCCGCACACACCTTTCTGATTCCTCTTGGATAACAGTATTTGCTTTGTTTGCGCCGTCGTCGCTGTTGTTTTATCAGAAAAACACAAAAAAAGGCCTTTAGTCCTGTCTACATTTTTTTTCTTTTCTTTTTTGGTGTTCTAAACAAAATGTTGTTCTTTTGTTTTTTTATTTAAAAAGAAAAAAAACTTTCAGATCTTTTTTTTGTTGTTGTTTTCTGAGGCTGTGAAAAAGACAGAGGAGACACAAATAGATTGAGAATACAAGTAGAACTCTCATGCAGGGAATAGGGGAGCTTTTCTGAGTGTGCGTGTGTGCGTGTCCGTGAGTTAGTGTGCATGTTTTGAGACAAACACATAATCAAGAATTTAAGATTTTTATGAGTGCGTTGTTCCGGGCACTTGTTGTTCTTTTACCTCTTGCCCGTCGAGCCTTAATAACCGAAGTCAATCTGCAAGGGCAAAACTAGAACCGCCGACAGACGACGACTGGGCACAGCGTTCATTTGAGTTCAGTTGTTTAGTTTTTGAAGTTTAAAAACAGGAAATTAAAGGTGTTATGTGTAGAATTTGTTTCCGTATTTGGTGAGAAAATTTCCTAGAAAAGCAAGCATGGTTTTTTGGCTGAAAACGAGCAGATTTGAAAACTTTTAAAAAAAAGAAATTGTAGAAATTTTAACATTTATTTTAACAGTGTCACCAAAACGAACCTAAAGCATTTCAAAGTTTTAACAAATCAGATGGTTTTAGAAAGTCCAGCTTTTACCCATCAGACTCTTTTGAGACTGATCTTTTTAATATAATTAAATGTTTTTGTAACCTTGCATCGTTATGAGAGCAACGGGACTGATAACGGAGAGGTGAAGGTCGTTTGTTGGCGGTTCTGGGAGAAACTGGGCGTCGCGTTGGGCTGTCGGGGTCCAGGCGCCTGGGGTTTAAACCACGGGGAAACTTAAGCGCTCTCCTCACTAGCATTTCTACCAGGGTGGGGGTCAGTTCTCTCCGGTGTGTTTTTAATTGTGAGAGAATCTCAGTTAAAAGCCGTGAGTAGATGCTGACAGATGAATCGTGTCTCGAACTGAGTTCTTTTGGAGCAGAATCGACCCCCGCCTCACCCTGGTTCCTTACCCACAGTGTCCATGTCTTAAGTGGGCTGGTTTTCAGCTCCCGATCCGGACTGAACTTGATTATGCAACATAGCGCAGACCTCGCTCCAAGCGCTGTTCTGATCTCAGTCGTAGAGCACTAGCTGGTAGTTGGATTCCTGATAAGCAGCTCACGTAGGGTTGTTGCAGGAACCTAAGAGGAAGGTCAGGTTTTTGTAGAGGCCTGCGCTGTTGATCACAACTCTGTGTTGGTATATAAAACTTAAGGTGTGGAAACACATCCATAATTTCAAACAGACTTGGTAATGAGCGAGTGGGGAGCTGGGGTTGTGATGGACAGAGCAGGCTTTTCTCGTCCTGGCTCGTCTCTTTTCAAGCAACAACAATCCCCCCCAAAAACACACATTTTGCTTCGAATTCGTTCTCGCCATTTAGAATCGTCTGTCATCATTTCAGAAGCTAGTAAGTGAGAGCAAAACGTTTTACATCTTGACTTTTCACATTGCGATAAATGAGATGGACATGCAGGCTTGCTGTGAGCTGAGCGCATGCCGTGAAGAGGGCAGATTCGTTGCGTGGTCTGCGCGCTGAGAAACAGAAGAGAATCCGTCTTAGCCGAGTCACTGAATATGGTTTAAAAATGAGGGAATCTGTTCCTGTCTTTCCATTTCCCATCAGGAGAAGCGTTACTTAGAATCCCAGCGATATTCAGTCACTCGTTTGGAAGGATTTTATTGGTTTATTTGTCATGTTTTTGCAGCGCAGAGCAATGCAATGTTCCCATTTCTCTTAACATCCCCTGCTTCAACTAAAAAAACAAAAAAAAGAAGTTACTAAGCACATCTTTCTAGAAGAGTATATGCATTTGATTGCAATTTTCTTTCTTTTGTAAACTGTTGATAAAGACATTAAGGACAATGACAAATAATTAAGAGAAATCCATGTACATAAATGTATATAATCAAAGTGCAGAGTAAATGTAACGGGTGAATTTCTATTTTTAACACTGACTAGATAATGTGAAAAATCTTTTTTTTCTCTCTCTCTTCTTCCTCTGTTGGTTTGATGAAATGTGTTTTTCATCATGTGTATTTTTTTTTTTTTCAATCTAAGACATTTGTTTCGTAGTTTCTTAAAAAAAACTATTATATGGTCCCACTTGTGTTGTGCACATTTGTGTTGCATGGAGAGTAGCCTTCTTGTTTTCTTATAGTGACGTTGGTGAGCATGTCAAGTGCGTGTGAGACAGTTGAGATGCCCCAGCAGGGGTGGGGGTGGGAAACGACCCCCTACTCAACTAACTAGGGATTCATTATAACAACCGAGCTTAATGTCCCAGTACTGGACCTGGTTTTAAATGTCAAGTTAAATGTGAGATTCAGTTGGTTTGGGTCAGACCCTTTTTTTGCCCCCTTCAGCTTCAGGTGTGTTCTGCTCAGATAAGTTAACAGGAAATAAGAGGAAGTCCCCAGATTTACAGTAGCCAGTTTAAATGTGTCGATATGTTTCTCCTGTTTAAAGTCGATGTTAAAGCAGCAAAAACATTATTCATGTTAGATCAGTCAACTGCTGCACTAAATAAAAGGTTCTGTTAAAGATACCTAATTGAAGTACAAAAACAAAACACAGAGCTGCTGATTGTGGCTTCTCCTTAGATTCACTTTTTATCGGACCAGATATTGTATACCTTATCTGTTTCTGGGGCTTTCTGGCACCACGTCGTTACAGTTGAGCTGCGTGGACGTTTCTTTGTGGTGCTAACAGGAAATGGGGTTCTGGTTTTTCCAGCACATTCAGTTTTATCTCTCCATCGGCCTCGTGACGGTTTCTGAGATGGCTTTCGATTTTTGTTGTTGTATGTGAATGGAATCGTTGATCTTTCCTCGACCACACACACTAACTGCTCGGCACTGACCTCGTTTATCATTTAAATGTCATCCTTGTGACTAATTAGTGGACGAGGTCGGGGATGAACGTTCACGCTCGATTTCTTTAGTAGAAATCCAGCGAAATCTCAAGACCTCCAAATACAGCTTCTTGTCTCCTTTTAGCGCCACGAATGAAACCTCTCCTCTCATATATCTCAAATATATCGTAACGGAGGCAGAAATCCCAAAGATTAATGCATTAAAAAAAAGCCCCCTGAATGCTAAGCCCCCTTTATTTCTGGGAATGTTAACCCCACAGAGCACATGTACTCTGTGTCATTTAGTAACTGCTATTGGCCCTTTTGCTTTACAAGCACACTGATCAGCTCAGTTGGTATATTTGCACCCCGAGACAAACTCACACACGCACTGAAACCTCTGGAGACACACCGACGATGGTCGGTTATTAACATCCGAGCCTGTTGACGACAACCCGGGCACGATATTTTCGCTGTTGTTGGAGCTTTGGCAGGGAGACTGATGCATGTGTACATTTATCTCCTGCTTCTTGTTGGTTCGTGCAAGCTTGTTTTTCCTCAGTATTCCTCTTTTTTTTCCTTTTTCCCCTTTTTGTTCTTGTATAAAAGCAGGAGTGTGAAAAAGAGAACCATAAAGACAGAGTTTTATCCCTGCTGAAACCGTAACGGGATCGTGTCTGAGGGTGACGTCACGTCTGTGCGCGAGTGCCTCGACTCACCACGAATCACATCTTCTGCAAATCTGGAACTTTTAGGTAT
Organism: Oreochromis aureus; assembly: GCF_013358895.1. Taxonomy (NCBI): domain Eukaryota; kingdom Metazoa; phylum Chordata; class Actinopteri; order Cichliformes; family Cichlidae; genus Oreochromis; species Oreochromis aureus. Next base: position 29,618,013 of record NC_052951.1, read on the forward strand.
TTTCTATTGAATGCAGTAACTTATGGGCCAGTACTATATTTACTCAGTGCAATGCAGTTATCATTATAATAATACAATTATTAATAATATTTTTCTTTTTTGTATTTGTACAGAACAAATGTGTAAAGATCAGTGAGGAAAACGTGAGCTTTTTGATACTGTGACTCATGGTGTTTAAAAGTCAGTTTCTCCCTGTACAGTTGTGATTATTTTCCCCTCCCTTTCTTCTTCTTTTATAGAATAAAAAATGTTTTTGGTGCAATTTAATGCCTTGCGTCTGTGTTGTTTCTTATACTTTGGTTCTTAAGTGTCATTTGCTATTAAATTGAAATGTAAGCAGTGTGTTTGTAAATTGCTGTTGAAAGTCAAAATTCAGCTGCAACGAAAACAGAAAAGTGTCAGAAAAGGTCATATTTGTAACCTTTCCTTTTACTAACTGGCATTTTCAGGAAAAAGATTTCCCATAATTTTATTCCAGACCTGCTGCCTTTACCAATATCTATAGTAGACACTTTATTAGGTACACCTCGCTAGGGTTGCACTGTCTTTTGTCTGCAGAACCACCTCAGTTTTTTCTGGGCACAGATTCAAAGATCCCCTGGAAACGGTCCTCTGGGATTAGTCCATATTGCACATCCATAATGTGAATCTCCCATTCCACTACATCATGGATGTGCTCTATTCGATTAAGATCTTGAGACTGCGGAGGCCTTTTGAGTAGAGTGAACTTATTATGTTCAAGACGATAACACACTTTGGTCATAAAGGGATGGACGTGGTCAGCAACAATACTCAGGTAGATTCCGGTTATTAAATGATGCTCAATTGGTACTAAAGGGCCTAAAGTGTGCCAGTAATATATCCCCCACACCATTACATCACCAGCTGTAGCTTAAACTATTGGTACAAGGCTTGATGGATCTATACTTACATGTTTATGCCAAATTATAAAACCACCATGTGAAAGTCTAAGGAGAAATCCAGATTCATCAGACTGGGCAATTTTCTGGTGTCCAGTTTTGGTGAAGTTGTGTGAATTTTAGCCTCTAACACTAGTAGGATGAAAATTTTGAGCATTGCGTTTATTTCAGGTAAGTCACAAAGTCAAGCTCAGCCATTATCTGCAGATTCGTATCAGCTACAAATCTCGTATAGCGAGCTCTATCCAAGGGGTCTTTAGATTTGGGGGGGGGGGGGCTTGCATGGGTGTTACATGTGCAAAAGTGTAATTCGATTTTTGTTTTGCAATATGTGAAACACACGCCAGACATGATAGAAGGAAATGATAAGCTTGCATATGATTCCAAATCGGCAATGTAGATCTGATTCTCAGTCTTCACCTGAGCTGTGCTCCTAATAATAGAGTGATAACAATGGCACAGAATTCTGCATAAACCCATGTAAAGTTTGCCATATTATATTATATTTTGTGATTTTTATTTTACAGTCAGTCTCTCTTGAGATATTAAATTTTAGGTAATGACGCATCTTTTCTGTCCATGAGTGAAAACAGTGTGAAGCCCGGTGATGTGGCAGGCTATCACACAAAGACAGACGATCATTAACCGTCACATCACATCTAGAGCCAATTTAGAACCACCAATCATCATCACCCTCAGCTGGATATGTGGTTAAGAGTGTTTGAGAGAAAAAAAAGCATGCAAACTTTTTATTGAATGCAAATTAGATAACGACACTAAATGCTGGCAGCTCATGACGATAATTCCACCTGACAGGTGGAACAGAGCACCAGTGCGAACACATCTCCACAGCCTGCACGTTTTCTTCCAGTTTTAACTGATTGATTTGTATGCAGTGCATAGAGCCACACCCACTGACACACTAATTAAGGACATTTCAACCAGCATTTGGTTAGAGAATTAAACATGAGATGTGAGAATGCACCAGTGGGACCTGGAGCTCACGGTTGTTCCAAAACTGGTTCCACTGGGAATTGAACCCAGGACATTCTGTGTGTAAAGAAAATGTGAAACCGCTACACTATAGAAACACAGGTAATGTTTTGCTTTACATAAACTGGACAGTGACAGTGAAAATACGGTGAGGTTAATGCTACCACTGACAAAGACATGATACACTCACTGAGAAGAAAGATTAATCTCAGCTGATACACTTGCAAACTGATGTGTGCACCACAAGGGGGCGTAGTGAAACAGCGAATAAACTCAGGTGCATCTAATGTCTCAGTTACATCTGCACTTGTGAATGTTACTGACCTCATCTCAAACAAAGTTATCAACTTGGAATAGCAGACCAGAGAACGGCACTGAGCTAGAACTAGGTTAATAAATAAAAACTTCCCAGCATGAAGTGCATGTACCAAGTCATAAAAACCTCCTTGTGTGTGTGTGTGTGTGTGTGTGTGTGTGTGTGTGTGTGTGTGTGTGTGCGTGTTTGTTGTGAATAAAACTTTTGCGTCTTTGCCGTATGGTCTAAATGGGTTTATGGGCCTCATGCAGTCATGATCAGGCCAATCATTAACACACACCATGTCAGTCGTTGGATTCATACAGGTGGAGAGTGAGACTGACACACACCATATAAGAGCAATAAAAGAACAAAAACCTTGCTGCTTAGAGGTTTATCCGCATGCATACCGTTGTCAGATCCGCATTATGAATCATTCCACTTCCACGCTTTCATCATAACTGCCTGCGTCTCTTCAGTCACCAAACCAGTCGGGATAGTTTAGAGGTGAAAGGTTTTCGCCTCCCATACAGAGGATTACTGGTTTTCAATTTGGTCTTTGTGTATAGTTTAATAGCACATTTGACACGATTCCAAAGCCCAGTTCATTGCTTGTGGGTACACGGTCACCGAACAGAAGACGCTGCTGTTTCAGCTATAATTGCACTTATGCAATCCCAAATGAAAACTCAGAGCAAGCCACAAGCCCTGCGTGTGTGTGTGTGTGTGTGTATGTATGTGACTCAGTCTACCTTCAGAAATTAGTGCCCTATAGTGCCTCAGACTGCATTTAAGTCACCTCTGGATTCAGTTATGAAACGGTTTCGCCCAAAACTGAACGATCACGTTTAGAGAAATAAGCCTGCTGTCAGATGTTGAGCTATTCAGTCCACATTTATTTACCTTTTGGTATATTTAACCAATGAAAAATCGTTACCAAATCAGCTACGCTATATTTCCAAAAGTATTCCCTTGCCCATCCAAATCATTGATTTGGTGTTCTAATCACTCCATGGGCACAGGTGTATAAAAGCAACTAGGCTTCATCCAAGCCTTACATCACATCAGACGCAGTGGTGTAAAACGCGCTGCCACTGGGCTCCACAGCAGTGGAGATGTTTGGGAATGGCCCCTTCCTGTTCCAACATGACTGAGATGAACGAGATTGGTGTGGAAGAACTTGAATGGGATGTCTGGGATGGAAGAGTGGGATGCCACTCAAGTTCATTTGTGTGTGAAGGTAAACGAGCGAATACTTTTAGGTATAGTGTATAAGCTCATATCTGTACCGTCACCGTGGATAAACAGAAAACCTATTAGACAATTTCTTATTTCTAATAAGGTTGTTGAACAACCATGCATGAAATATCACCAGTAGTGTGATGGATCAAGACCCAGCATTAGTGTTATGCACACACTACTTCAGGTACGAATCTGCACATAAACACTGGCGATGTGGCTGAAATGCAGATGCAAATGATATGTTGCTTTTCAGGGTTTAAAATGAGTAAAATATTGTTGCATGTTAGGGTTGGCTAGATGACATCTCCCAGCATGCCCTGGGATACTGTGTGTTTGTTTAATTGAGCTTAAGAGAACTGTCCAGTTTTGCTACATATCTTGTATCAGTGTATCGTAGCCTTACAGTGTTACTTTTAATAGTTACAGTATTGGAACAGGCACAAAGTTACATGCAAAGTTACTAACCCTCTTGGAAGCTCAGTGTTTAGCACTGTGTTCAAACATAAGTAAATCAGCACCGGTCTGTGGTTGAGTGGAGTTTATAACTCAGGTGTGGCAGTGAGATATTATATTGTTTGTTCAGTTTCTGTTGTTACTATTTTAAAACTCTTACTTATACTAAATAAATGATGGGTTTAAAGGTACTTTGTTACTACACTCTTCTGGTCTTACTGAGCACTGACAGCACTGTTAACACACTTCCCCAGGTCCTGAATCTTGTCCAAAGACACTCCGACAACCACGTGGACAGTAGTGTCCTCGGCTGCAGGCTATTGTGCCTGGTGAGCTTGTTAAGTTAAAGGTTTATAGTTTCTTTGTATGAACTATGAAGATCTAGTTTTGGGGACTGAACCCAAGACCTTCTGTATGCAAAATAAATGCGGTAAACACTACACAATGAAACCACACAGGTGCCACCTTCCTCTGCCTTGTTTTTATTTTCCTGCAAGGCAGATAACTACAGACCAGGAGCAGCAAAAAACATGTTTGATGAAAGGAGGTTGTGTTTTTGTAGAAACGAACGTTTTAACTGTCTGAAGTGATATGCATCTCCCCTATCGGAGATCTGTTTTCAGGTGACATGTTTTCCTTACACTTCTCAGAACAGAAATATGTGTGAATTTTGAGGGCCAAGCGGCCACCACAGAGTAAAGTCTCCTGTCTGACTCCCTCGCACATCTAATGGTAAATCTAGTTATGAGGCAATGGACACAAGCATAAAACCCAGATTACATATAGTAGCATACACTGATCGGTCATTACGTTATGACCATTGACAGGTGAAGTGAATAATGTGTTAGAAGCAGGAAAAATGGACATGTACAAGGATTTGAGGGAGTTTGATGGTTGATAAATGGGTCAGAGCATCACCGAGACTGCAGCTCTTGTGGAGTGTTCATGCAGTAGTCTGTATCTATCAAAAGACAGTCCAATGTGGTCATAACATCATATATATGAAACACAGGGTACTTTTTGCATCTGCAGACAACTTCGAGCAGTTTGTCCACCAATGCTTCAGTGTCCAGGTTATTCTGGTTCCACTTTGGATTGAACCCAGAACCCTTTGTGTGTAAGGCAGGTATGCTGGCTGCTATGCCATGTAAATACCTTGTGCAACAATACGGTATAGCTCCAGACAGATTTCCAGAGGTAGATAAACTTAAACAAACAAAAAAACTGCATTTGCAGATGAACAACACAGTGCAGGGGTTGGCGTGACAGTCCTCCCTCTGGCTGATGCAGTTAATGGGGAAGCCTCTTGGGAGGGTTCACAGTTCTACCCGTAGAACTGGAACTACATCCTGTCATTTTTCAATCACAACTTTGTTTTGCTGCACCGCTTCTGCACAGTCGCGCTTGCAACACAGACATATTCTAACAGGGTGACCACCCATTTAAATTATAATTAGGTTGTGTTTCACTGTGTCAGATTGCTTTAGTCAGATGAAAGTTCAGAGAAAAGCTTATTGCATGCAGTCCCGTGAAAGCATCCTTACTACTTCCATAAGATTTTAGAAGGTTGTAAACAGAAGTTTTGGCAGTTTGCTGGTCTGGAGGATTCAGGTGTCTCTTGTCCCAGAAAATTCACCCCAAAGTCAATAAAGTTATAAAAAGAAAACGAAAAGAGAAGAAAAAATAAGAAAAAAAATGTGCCTCAGGTAGCATGTTAGCTGTTAAAATTTCATGACAGCACAATTACAAAAAGACTGAATAAGTATGGCTTGTTTGGAAGGGTTTCATGGAGAAAGCCTCTTCATGGCTAATCATAGCTTAGTTTTGCAAAGCTGCATCTTAACAAACCACTTCTGGAACAATGTCCTTTGGACATGTGAGACTACAGTGGAGATGTTTGGCCATAAAACACAGCACCACATTTGGTGAAAATCTCCACAGTGGTGATGATTTGGTTTGTTTGGAGCAACAGAAACCGGACACCTTGAAGTCATTAAGCCAACCATGTGTTTCTCTGTATTACATACGATGCACCATATACAGAGTCCGATGTCAAACAGCCCAAATTGGGTCACAGCAGCAAATCTACAGCAGAATGGCTGAGAAAGCCAAAAGCTTGGACACAAGGGAGGGCACGGATGTTTCTCATTATCTGGGACAATTTTAATAAAATAAAAGGAAATATGATGCACATGTGCGCAAAATGAAGAGTGAGCACAAAGTTAATGTGCTACATCCCTATAAATATAAAGTAATTTGGAAGAAATTCATTACAGGACAAATCAAATTCATAGCACAACACCAGCGATGTTTGGTAGTGAGAAATTTCAAAGTGAATGACGTCTTTAAAGTTGCATTTATGATTTAGGTTTCCACTCAGTGGCCTGTTAATGATTCACAAAGTAAGTTCGGGCCAAAGCACATATTTGATAGACGGCACAATTTCCCGATTCAGTACGGTGGAGAAAGCTTAGCTTACTGTAGATCGCTCATGTTGTTTTGTTACTGTGATTATCACTTTCATAGAATCTGATAAGTACACCTCTGTGATCATGTGTTTCCAAATGTTTGTATTGTGCTTTCCTACATCTCAGTCATGGGTGCATAAGAAAAAATAAAGGAGAGTGACCAGAAAAGGGTTATTTTGTCTAAAGGTAAAACTCAAAATAACAACTCATTTCAACAAGTAATCACGTGAGCCTTTGTCTGACTCGTGCGTCGTGACTGTGCAGTTAAACTGCAGCCAGGCTACTCAGACGGCAAGGACTGCCATAAATATCTCACTGTGCGGCCACATGGACAAGTTGTTTTTACACCATAATCCAAAATATACTTGTGGGTATGATGGAGCTTGTCAAAGCAGGTCCTCACCAAACCATGGAAGCCAGGTGAACAATACAGCTGATCCCTACATATCTAAGTGACAACTCACAGTCTGCGGGCATTGTGGGTTGTTTTGACAGATCTGCTGGCTCGTTTTCCTTTTCCATCCTCTCACATGTTATCTGGGCATGGCACAGTGTGCTGCTTTTGTCTGCCGCACTGCCGTAAATGCATGCAGTTATAGTAACGCCTATACGCGACAGCTGCCTGACAGATGATGCTGAAGCGGGTCACGTGGCCTTTCAAAAGGCTCTTCAAAAGATTATCAACAGGATTCTGTGCTATTCCAAGAAAAGACGGCCTTGCAGATGGCTGACGTTCCGAGGAATGTCAAGTAACTTTTTTTCTGGCTTTTGTTGAAACAAGTCAGTCATTGCTGTACAACAGCCTCACCTTACTTTAATAGTTCCAAGAGGTGCACATTTTGCAGCGCAGAGATCTTTAATGACTGCTGATGAAAAGATACCAGATAACTTATCATTTAAAGATACGTCTTGTTTTTTTTAAGATCGGACATGAAGTTATGCTGTTTTACAACCAAAACATTCCAGAACACAAATATATTTTTCACAAAACACACAGCTGGAGAAATTTCAGAACTTCAGCTTCCCAACAAAGTTTTTTTTAGAGGTTTATGATTTTGCAATTTTCATACAGTAAATCCACTACAAGCATCCCTGCAAAATTAGGGACTGATAGAAACAATATGAATTCAGTAAGAGGAAATAATATTTAAATAAGAGTTATTTTATTGATTTTTGTAGACAGTCTAGAACAGGGGTGGGCAATCTCAGTCCACAAGGGCCGGTGTCCCTGCAGGTTTTAGATCTCACCTTGGGTCAACACACCTGAATCACATGATTAGTTCGTTACCAAGTCTCTGGAGAACTTCGGGACATGTTGAGGAGCTTATTTAGCCATTTAAATCAGCTGTGTTGGTTCGAGGACACATCTAAAACCTGCAGGGACACCGGCCCTCGTGGACTGAGATTGCCCACCCCTGTTCTAGAAGTAGCAAAGGAGTGGACCAGGGACAGTGATCTTCCTAAGAGGCAGTCTTAGATAACTGTTTAATGTGTGTGCTGAAGGAGAAGGACATATCCTGGTCAAAAATGACTTCGAGATTCCTCACAGTGGAGGATGATGTAATGGCATCCAGACTAACTTCCTGGTTAGACAATATCTTTTCTTGGAAGAACACTTTAACAGAGTTGAAAATATTCCCACATGTTAAAACATGAACAAACACAATAAAATAAAAGGCAAAAGGAGATCACTTACCAAGACAAGACCATGTATAATGCTCCAGTCAGACCGGCCGGCTCAGGCTCAGGGTCTGGATGGCAAGGAAGCTTCCCCACAGAGGGTCGACCTGGGCACGTTTTGGTGAAACACGCGAGGCGGGAAGTTATCTCTGTCTAGCCAGCCTGTCCTTATCTACCACCAGAGGTTACTCATCCAGCTGCTTGATTCACAAGTCAAAAAATGTGCACACCCACACAGAGGCTTTCAGTTAACGGTGATTAAAATCTGCTGAGGTTAAAGTTACTTGAGGTCACCTCTCTCACTGCATTAATGAAGACAAGGGAAGTTCTTGAACAGGTGCAACGTCTGAGTTACACAGTGGGAAAGATGTTCATCATGCACAAGCAAGTACAGCGGCACAGGCACATGTGCAACATACAGCACTGTGTTGCAGATATTCAAACAGGTCCACCACTTTGGCCTGTGCTGAGCTATTACCAACTTGACCAGTGGCATATAAGACAAACAGAAACAGAATGCAGTAGGTTGGAAAACTTGCACACCCAAATTTTATTCAGAACAAACCACAGGAAACATCAAACGAAACTGAATTATTTTACTGTTTGGTGAGAATATTAATTCATTAGCTCTCTAAGATGCTCTTTTTATACCCAGGCAAATTACTGACACGTTGCCAGTTAACCTAATTAGTTGCAGACTGTTCCTCCAGCTGTTTCCTTGTTAGTACTACTGATATTTAGAGCATTTTGTTGTCCCCGTCCCAACTTTTTGGAGAAGTGCCACTGCCTTAAACTTCAAAATAAGCTAATGATATAGCTCATATTAGCTAATATCATTAGCTCAGTGTTTCCCAACCACTGTGCCGCGGCACATAGGTGTGCCGTGAGAAATGATCAGGTGTTCCATCAAAGATTATCTGGTTTCGCTTGATTGGTACTCTAAGCGACTGGCGAGTAACGGCAGAACAATTACATCCTCTTCCACTAGAGGGCACTGCAACTTCTTGCTCCAATTAGATGGGTTGCCAACAGCGAGTAAAACAGAAGAAGACGAAGAAGAAATCACACCGCCATGCTGCGAGTGCGACAACGCAGTGCGTTGCAATAGATAAATATTTGAAAAGAAAAAGTAGTCAGTCTGACCTGGGTCCTGGAGAAAAACCCAGATGAAGGCTCTAGCATGAGTAGTGGTCAGAAGAAAAAATAAAGGTATACTGGGGACAAGCCGAGTTAATTTCGCTATACCTGGTGTGCGGGCAAAAATGATCAATCTGCTTTTTGTGACTTTTTGTTTTGGTGGTGTACTGTGTGATTTTCCTAATGTGAAATATGTGCTGTGGCTCCAAAAGGTTGGGAAACACTGATATAGCTAATATCATTAGCGCAAAATGAGCCAATGATATAGCTCGTATGTCATATAGTTAATATCATTATCTCAAAATGAGCTAATGACGTAGTTAAATAACGCAGTTTAATGCTGAAAAATTATTGTCATGCTGGCCAGAGGGGTATGAAGGAAGCTCAACGTCGCTAGGATTTCTTGGAGTTAGCCGACTCAACAAAACCTAAAGCCACAGACGGAGATAACGGGTACCGTGATGGTTATCAGTGTTCTCTGCTAACCTGGCTTTCTGCTTCAGGCTCTTCAAGGGCTGCTGTTTATTTCTAATGCAACAGGCTCACATTAGAGCTCACAGTACACGTATTTATATCTACCAGTACTGTCAACACATATGTAAAAGTATTGATTTTTCTGTAGCGAAGAACTGAATTAGGATGAGCTTACAAAAAGCAGCTTGCTGAGACAAATACTACATCGAGTGTTCAGTATAAGCGTTAAAAGAAATAGCTCAGGATGCAGGAAGAAATGTTTTCAAATGTATTTGTCCCCTTTTCACAATCCTCAGAGGTCTTCTGTCTATGTCTACAGCTGTTCCTCTTAGAGCTATTTTAACTCCTCAGAGAGGACTGCAGGCAGCATTGCAGAATCAGATCGACAAGTTTTGACAGGAGTTTTACTGCAGCAACTGTGGAATGAGCTGTGAGTCAAACAGCCAGCTTCACCAGGCCCCCGGGTGAATGCTCGTGAGGTCGAAGCCAAAGAAAATGTACCTGAGCATCAAATGGAAAAGGAACTGATTGTAGATAAACAGGTGAGTCATCTGGGTACCTGGAGGGAACAACCTGTAGCTGACTTTGTCCTTGTTAACATCTGGCAGCTGTCAGTGAGGGAGATATTTAAAAGAATTCTTTCGACGCTTTTCTTTTAAGCGGCACACTGTGCACTCCTCATTTCATGTTTACATGCCAGTATTGCATGTCACAGACTTTGTGCATTCTCCAGCCATTAGTCTGTGCTTTGTCATGTATCCTTGACATTTAGACATCCTGAAGCTGCAGGATTTAAAGTGAGTTCTTTCTCCCAAGTGAGATTGTTGAGGTTCACTCTTTAATATGGCATGAATCTTACCCTGCAATATAGCGAACCTTGGAATAACTGCTGTTGTGAACTGTCACTTAAAAATCAATTGAACTAAACAAGCAAAAAGTAAAAAAAACTTTCTAAAAGTCCCGTAGTTAGTTAATTGTCTTTACAACCCCCCCTCTTTTTTCATCCAGGGATTTTATGTTTTATGGATTTTATGCTGTGAGGATTATAGTTTTGGATGAACAGCTGTTATAGGCATTTATCAGATAGTTACTGCAGTGAGACAGACAACCATTCATGCCTATGACAATTAACCCAACCAGTGCATGTCTTTGAACAAGTGCACTGTGCAGAACATGGAAACATGAAACTAATCAACACATCTATGTGCTGTCAGTCAGTTCCATAGTGTAGTGGTTATCACGTCTGCTTTACACGCCGAAAGTCCTGGGTTCAATCCCCGGTGGACTCAGACGACATTTATCAAACCAATCATAGTGAGAAGTGTTTGAATAATAGAAACCTACAACCTCCATTTTTCTATATTGAACACAAAAGCGAAACATCAGCCTAGTAGCACAGTCTACTAAGATAATGTGCTTAAACCAGTATATGTGATAATGTTGCACCCCTAAATCTGAAATCTCAGTCACAACTATAAAAGTAAACCAGCAGTGATTGGTCATTATTTGTCTCTCACATTTAAAGTAAAAAAAAACCCCCAAAACATAATATTTTCTTTAATATTCTGATGTGTTAAATCCAATAAAATTTTCAGCAGTTATGATCCCAAACTTAACTCTAACCTTAACTCTGTCTTCAGGAAATCAGAATATGTCATTTTGCATTACTTAAGCAGCGAGGCTGTGGCTCAGGGGGAGATGGAGCAGGTTGTCTGTGGGTCAACCTTCTGATTAGTAGACAAGGCCGAGTCCTTAGGGATGGAAAAAAGTGCTTGTGTGAATAAGGCTTATAGAAAGAAAGTGGTCAATGGGAGCACTACTACTAGTAATGATAATAATGATAATAAATGTTACTGTCACACATTAAAAACTACTTACATTAAAAAAAATGTTTTGCTTGTTCCTACAGTGGTTAATGTTAAGATTATCACCCATGATGACATCAACCTCAGCGCAAAAAAGTTACATAACATAACTTGCACTATTTGGAATCTTGAGAATCCGTTTGAAATGGAGATCCTGAGTGGAGTCAAAGTCAGGACCGAGAAAAAACTTGGCAGTGGAGATAAATCTGAGTTTGTGGGGTTAAAGAGCTTTAGTAATTTGGGGGAAGACAGAAAGAGCTGAAATCATAGGCTAAGGTGTAGTCAGTGCCACTAAGAAGTAAATTTTAACTGAGTCAGTGCACATTCACATGCAATCCCCACCAGCACACATTTCTTACTCATTCGTACTGTGCATAAGGAGGCTAACACCCTTGCATACACACAGTGCATTAAGGGCGTTGTCCCCAGATGATGAAGCAAATCTCTGAGGCTCCTGAATGAAAGCATCTTGGCACAAACATAATGATTACTTCTCCTGCCAGCCAAACTCAGCGGTGACTCCACCCTTTCTGTCATTATACCCTTATTCTTCTTGCTTAATTGTTGACTTTCGTCTGTCAAAATATCAGGTTCTTTTGTGTCACGCAGCCTCAGCAGAGCTGCTCGCCAGCGGCGTTATCCTCCACCTGTCACATCACGCAATGACAAACAGGTATTGCTGACCTGCAAAGCCATAATAAAGTGGATGAGTCGATACAAGGCAATGAGTGACTGTGATTCCTCGCCGTTTTTGTAAAGAGCTGCCAAATCTATTATCGCCTCATAGGTAGGATTCTTTTGTGGAATTGAGATTTTTCCATGACGTCAGCAACCTTGTATCTTTGCAAATCAGAGATTTAAGGTTGTTATCGCCAAGATTAGTTTTCCCTTTTTAATTTCTTTCTGGTTACTGGTCTATGTAGATCCATGTTGTATGTTTTAGTACGAGTTTTGTTTATGAGCAAATTAATAGTTACAATATAACTACAATATTCTGATTGTAGCTATCTGGTCGGTTCAGTCAGAAAAGCTACACAGTGAACAGCTAGAACAGTTAAACTTAAAACTTTAGCAATGACCTGGGCAGGGTCAGCTATGACAGCCCAACAGCAGTTGCATTCAACACTGAATTGGACAAGCAGAAGAAAATGGATGGAAGTAGTAATATAGGCTGTAAATAAAAGACGGACAAAGGCACCTTGCCGTTAGTTACGGGTACCGCATTTTTAGAGCCAGATGTAACCATATTTGAGAGAGAGGGTGAAGGGCAGTGAAGTTATCAGGTGATGCTACCAAGCAGAGCAAGCAAGCAGAATCCAATCTGAAAAAAGTATTGAGTTGTTTGGTACCGGGCTACGAGAGTTGAGGGTGTGAAATTCATGGTTTTCATGTTTTTAGGGTTATTCTTTAATCGTTTCTATTGTTAACTCGGTTTCCCTGGGTCTTTTCCCGTGTGTTATGAATAAATCTTCTTTTTTTGGTACCGGTACTGGTTTTATTTTGTTTTATTTATCCACGACACCTTAAAGGCCGGTCCCAGAAAATATCGTCGGACATAAATGGGTCCGTGGCGGGTTGGGAACCGCTGCTGTAAAAGGCAGCAACAGCATAAAGTCCACTTCATGCTCTGCTTTCTTTCCACAGTCCAAACTCACGCGTGTTCGGTTAACTGCTGACTCTAAACTGGCCGTAGGTGCGGGTGTAAATGCGAATGCTTGTCTGCCTCTATGTGACAGACTGGGAACCCAGATGGTTGCAATACTTGGTCCATATTTCTGACCACTTGAAGAATATGGTATTAACTGGTTGCTGTGCTGCACTGAAGTGTGTTTGTCAGAGTGATTCTTCATTATAACAACTGTTTTTACAGCAGGAACACAAATAATATAAACCATGTGCCAGTTATTTCCTATATAATAGTTTGGAAAGCTGGAAAAAAGTAATAAACACCAGGTAATTTATTATTTTATGAACATTTTTATTATTTTGTTGCAGCATCATTACTGCACAAACAAAAAGCAAAAATAAACCATTGTTCTTATTAATTGGAACATAAACAATTTGATAATTTTCTTACACATATTAAGTATCAAAACAAAATTAAACAAACTCACATACGGCTGATCTAAAATCCCATTATTAAAAAAAAGGAAAAAAATATCAATATTATAATAGGAAGTAAAACAAATATTTACAAAATCTTTTGATGAAGCTAAAACTACAGTATGTACACAGTGGGTGGTCAGAGCTCCCTTCCTTAGAGAGACAGGAGAACTTGTTCCTTGGGATGAAAAATAAAATAAAATGAAACAATCAGATTTGAAATAACAGGATGCGTTTCCCCTAACTGAACACACACTGGAGGGATCTGGGCCGAACCTTCAGCCTCTCAATGCAAACAGGGCCAAGCTAAAATGACAATAAGGACGATGCGACTGTTTAAATGTTCTGGCATCACGCACCCGTTACAGATAAGAAAACACCACTACGTCTGAGTATTTGCTCACAAAGTTTGTTGTTTTAAAAGAACAAAGAGGCACAGTGCTAATGGTACAAGACACCTGGGAAAGTAACAGCAGCAGTTGGGATTACAACAGATGTTTTCCTTTTCAGCTGCTTCACTTTTAATGCTGCACGTTTCCACCTGCAGACAGAGTCTTGCACTCTCTGGCTCCACTTTAACAGCGGGTGTATTTGTTTTATATTTTAACCCTCCTGTTTTTTTGTTTTTTTAAGGGCTCATGACAAGACCAAACAAAAAAAAATAGACAGCTCTTAATCATTTTCAGCTTTGACATGTCTGCAGACGGCAGTTGTTGTTATTACAGGATCAAAATGCTGGACCTCTGAAATGCTGCTGCTGTTACGTTCTTGGATTATTTGTTTAAAGAGAGTGGGTGTGCACGCATCGTTCACTTAGAAAAACCACTTTGGTTGCAAGATTGTCGTCTTCTGTTGTAATAATCAGTGTAGATTTTGCACTGTTTTTATATTCTTGTCGTCATTTCACAGTAAAATTTGTCTTTAATGTTATGGTATAATGGTATAATGCATTATACCAAAACTATGCTCACCAAGTATCAATCAATTCATTAATATCATTAATAACAGTCCCTCAAGGCGCTTTATATTGTAAGGCAAAAACCCTAAAATAATAATCTGAGAATGTTGTGGCCTCGCTTTAAATACGTTTAGATAAAAGGAGAATCACAAAGGCCCACGAATTTCTTGAAAGAAATCTGACAGGTAATGTAAACATACTATATAGTAGATTTTAGAAATCTCCTTAAGTTATTCATCTATCTCACATATGTCATATAAAAAGACCCAACAGACCCCAAGTCAATCTCTTTAAGGCTGTCTCTGTGGTGAGGCTGTGCTGAAACTCTGTGGGTGGTGGATCTGGTCTGTGGAGAAGCAGCATGCTAGAAAAAAAGTGATAAAAACAGTCTGTAGTGAACTCTGCAAAATAAGGTAGGTAAACGTAGTGGGTGTATGCCTGCTGGTTTATAACTGAGGCATGAAACTGTTCACTGCCACTGCAGATCAAACATTTCACTGCCTCTGAATGGTGAAAAACAAAAAAAACAACAAAAAAAAACAGTCTGAACTCCAGCAGTCCTGTTATTGATCAGTGTGCAAGATTTACTGGAAGACGTTTTTCTGAACAGAAGCTGCATGAGCACACCACACAGCTGCTAATCGAAGGTTTAGATCTCCACGAGAGTCGTGTTTTCGACACTTTTGGGAAGATGACTTTTAGTGCCGTTCACTTTACAGCATCCACTACTTGATAACATTTTCCCACGAATAGTAAAGGTTTCCCTTCTTTAGTGCTCAAGCATGTTGGAAGACCACTGCTCAGTCAAGCCTTCTATGTTTTCCAAATAAAAGTCAAAAACATGCAAAAGCCCCATCGATTAAACGCAAGCATTCATGTGAACGTGCACTTCCTGTTCTTTCAGTTAATAGGGCTGCCTGCGAGAGCGTAATGTACCAGGCGCACGGTGTATTATAACAAACCTGATTACATAATAGAGCTATCCACCCATCTCTATCTTTCTTGGGTTGAAGTGTTGAATAAATACAGGACAATTAAGCAAAAAGAGAGAAAAAAACGAGAGGGTGAAAAACAGCGCTGAATGGAAAAGGCAAGCAAACACCAAACTGTTGTCATAGGAGCTCCGTTGCCGCGGCAACAGGTAATGTCATGGATACAAACATTGGCAAATTGCGCTGCTCTATGAGCTCAACAGGTATTACCTGTATAGAAAAACAGGCAGAACTAGGCGATGATTAACTTTTCCGTGCAGAGTTTTCTGATTCTGACTTATCTTTTTTTCTCTTTTCTTTCTTTTTGTTTTTTTAAAAGACCCTTGAGAGGGAGATTGTACCACAAGGAAGTTTCAAAGTGGGATAAGACTCAATAACATTCAATGGAAAAAAAAAAAAAAAAAAAAAAAAAAAAGGTTGTCAAGTATAAATTTCAATACATTCGTCATATTATTAAACACACATATGCACACTTACAAACAAGTATGTACAGAGGACAGGCAAGTGTTTCCACCTCTTAGTTACAAGTTCATACCTCAATCGATAAAAGGCGGTGACAGTGGCGAAGATGATGATGATGACGTTGGCAGCAGATTGTTTGAAAAGTTCATGTTGTTGTTGTCGGTGGTTTTCTTTTTTACTTTACTCTTTTTTAAAATGCAGCAGAAGAAAGCTTTCCAGCATTTGATCAGAGTCCCAAGTCCTGATTGCAAAGTCTGCGGGGAGGGATTCGAATCGAGATTCACGAGCTGCTCGTGAGAGAGCATGTGATTTAGGACAAACTCCAAAATCACCACAGTGGTCGAATTTTTTTTGCTAAACCGTCGGCTCTGGTGTGAGAGTTCAGCAAACTCTGCAGCGACTGACTGCAGACAGATTTTTATCTAACATGGAGCAGCTCCAAAAGTCTTGCTCTGTTATCATCTGCCTGGATCCCCTTTCGTGTTTGAACAACAAATGAAACTAACCGGGTGAAAGAGCAGCTAGTAACTGTAAGGCCCGTTCACCCGACATGTTGACAACAGATATGCAGGTCTTTTATTTATTTAAAAACTCGTTGGTGTAGCACCGACGCTGGAGTTTATCCATGGGTAAACTGCGGTGCAACTTTTAATTCGATTTTTAGACAACTCATGAAATTAAACACCAGAGCACTTGGGGGTGGGGTGATTTTGGTTTTGTTTCTGACTCTTATAAAGCTGATTGGTTCAGGCGGCTGTCTCTTTATGCTCAATGGAGTGTGTCTGTATATGCAGGTATATTTGGTTTAGTTCTGGTGACGCTTCATGTGCAGAGCCAAATGGTCCGAGCGTGAGAAGCAGCGGCTGCAGGCGATGCACTTGAAGGGTTTGGCCCCGGTGTGTTTCCGGTAGTGTCTGGTGAGCTCGTCGGATCGAGCGAAGCGCCAGTCGCAGTTCTCCCATGTGCATCGGTACGGCTTCTCGCCTGCAAAAAGACAAGAGGAGAGCGTAGAGGCGTCAGATATAGCAAAGACACGTTCGAGACATCAGTACACATCAGTCAAATGTCTGAGTTTACTTGAACACACCACAGAAAGTGACTCCACTTTCACACACTCAGGCATTCAACATACACGCGAAAGAAACTTCCTTTAACATACCAGATCGTGTTTTTCTCGGATATTTCTGAGTGTTTTGACGTTTGGCGGTTTGTTTCCTGCCGTTTGAAATATTACAGTGATGTCAGCACTCTAAAAACAACATCCCTTCACAATAAGACTTGTGTGCCTGTATGACGTCTGTGCGTAGTTGTATTTCTAAATGTGGGGGGGATTGTTTGAATGGCAGTTAGCATGCACTTTTGGTGTTTACGGCTTCCTTCTGTAAAAACTCCTGTCTGACTTCAGTGAAACTAAACCGAGATAAAAATCTCATGAAGCAGTTTTTGAGACAATGGGTCCAACCATTGTGACGGTGGTATGGATAAAAACAAGTACCAAATTGTGAAAGGAAAGATTTGAGTTGGAAAAGTAAAAAAACTTGTTTTCACATGAATTAACAGAAGAGAAGAATGAAAAAAGACACAAACAATTAAGGAAATTTTGCAAGGACCTTGCAGCAGTGTGCGTGTGTGCATGTCATCCCAGCTCACTTTATGGACATTTTCAGCTACACTTTCAATTATCAGACTTGGTGCATATGCGGGAGAAAGTTAAGAAGGTTGCTTTTCCTTTTTTTTTTTGTAAATATAACAGCAGCAAATCAAGTTTTTTTGCAGTAAAACTTGATGACTTCAAAGCATTAAAGACTAACGAGCAATTTTCTGTGTGTTTGCATCATTCCTTTACATCTGAATCCTAAAGAAACTCCACACAAACATCACACAGAAACCATTGTCCGCACTGCAGTCGGTCTCCTCTCTGATAATATTTAACTGATGAGCGCGGCTGAATTGGATAAGGAAAAAAATGGATGGATGGAGCTTGTTTTATTCTATCAGCTCAACTTTATGTCATTCTGC
The DNA here is from genome assembly GCF_013358895.1 of Oreochromis aureus. NCBI lineage: Eukaryota > Metazoa > Chordata > Actinopteri > Cichliformes > Cichlidae > Oreochromis > Oreochromis aureus. The sequence continues at coordinate 29,636,074 of NC_052951.1, forward strand.
CAACTTTCTAATGTGATTATCATCAAAGTATTTTGCCTTCACAAGAATTAGACTTGTTTTAATATCCCAACTCAAGCGAGTGAACATCAATAAGACTGACAGTTCATCTGTAACCACTGAAGGCAGCCTTTGTGTCAGGAGTCTCAGAGCACAGCACGAGTCGTTGTTACAGGTGTGGCAGTGTTTGATTGTCACACTGCACATTAATAAACGTAACTGTGAGATTGTACACAATCCATTTTTTTGTTTTTGGAGGGGAGGTTGTGGCTTTGTGCCATTTGCTAAAGACTGAAAACAAAATTGTTCAGAGGCGTGGATCTAAAAACTAGATTAGCGTTGTGTAACCCTATAGGCTGACAGCCTGCTTTGTTTTCATGTCATCGGTTGCTTTTTTTAAATCCATGTTTTAGAGAAAATTAAAAGGATTATTGGAGAAAGTACAACTTGAACTCTTGCAAAAGCACAATGTCCCTGAATTGTTGATTGTCTGGGACATAAATCATATTATGCTCCTGTAATTATAAGGTAACAGTAATGGGTAGTAATGGGTAAGAAGGTATAATGACAGAGAACCTGTAGAATGGGAATTCAAAACACTGTGGAATAACGAGTTAAGTAAATCTAGCACGACAGTTATCTTACTCCACCCAAACACGGACATTTCTCTGCTGTGCCACAACGTGCTCTTGCCAAACAGTGAGCTAATCATCAACAAAGAGAGAAAAAAAGGCGCAGTTGAAAGGGTTGGTATGCACATGACAAGAGAGAAAGAGGGGGGAAAAAGTCATCTTTCATAGCCAAGGTGGAAATTAATGTTCAGGAATCAATGCGAGGCCTGAGCACAAACATGAGTCAAAAGGAGATAAGCAAACAATAAAGGTCTGCTCAGGCCAGATTCCTTCAACTTCGAGTCGGTGCTTTCCAAAAGAAGAAAAAAAAGTTCATGCCCTGATTAAAAGTTTAAATATGGCTTTTTCCTAAATGAAATGCCGCAGTTCCAGGAAAGTATCCAGACTAGATTTATTATTGGTTCCAATGTGGAATAAAAGCGATAGCTTTATACCTTGTACTGTTTGCTCACTGTCAATAGACTGTAGTGCTGTTGACATTCCAAATAAGCAATCCGGTAGATATTCGATGCCATAAAGTATAATTTCTAAGATTCTAAGTCCTGCCTGATAGGCTGAGGTAACCTATCAGGCAGTGTCGAGGGAGTGTGCCTCTCGTCGGCTGTGTGGGCCATCAAGTGCTCATTATTAGCATGGGCCCTGTTTGAGCTGATTAGATAGCTTCTGTTATTGACCATCAATCACCAGTGACAGCCATTAATGGAGTGAGTGGGTCCAAAGAGCAAAGAGGAGGTGGGGATTTTAGGTGACAGGAAGGAAATGCAACATTTTGTGCGTCCTATCCTAAAAAAGTGTACTTGCAATTCAGATTTACAAATATTTCATCCTCAGTTAGTCCAGCCACTCTTCTGGGCAGGTACAAGCTAAAAATAACAGGACCGCAAGTGTGCTAGCTCAGACGGGACCGTGGATCATTGGGTCTTCTCTATTATTTTCAAGGGTCTTTACCTTAAAGTGCCTTGAGATTACTCCTCTTGGTAACCGACTCAAAATAAATAAAAATTAAATGGAAAATAAATCTGATTATGAACACGTTAATGGATTTTAAACAATCCAACCAGCCCCGAAACCCCACATTACAGGCACTCCAGCCTCCTTTGAGGGCAATATCCTGTTTCTAGAGGTAACCGCACTTGATGTGTGTGAAGAGGTGGAGTGCAAATGTCTCCATATAAAAGGTTTAGGTTCTCAACCCACAGGTGTGTTTGGTTTTCCTCTATAGCTGCGCTGATGGGGTGAAAAGCACAGACGCCTCTCTCAGACTATTATCCCTGAAAGCTACAGCAAACAGGACGGTGTAATACGACACACACACACACACACACAGAACAAACAGACTTGACTGGTATACATATATATAGACGGTGGATAAAAGGAAGAAGAAGAAAAAACTTATATAGGATCCCTTCCTTTAGTCAAAGGGGGGAAAAATGGGTTTGTGGGAGATTTACTACACATGCATCAGAAGGTAAAAACTGACACATCCATCATGTATTTGAACTTCATGCACTAGAAAAACTGAGCTTTGACAATACCGAGACATTTCACAAAGTATTTCACTTTTTTCTAGCTGTCAGCACTGGTTCAAGTGGAAACAGGAAATTTGCATGACTTCGCTGTTTATTTTTAAATCGCTTAATAGGGACGCTTCCTAAAAGGTACCAGTACTCAAAAGACTTCACAGGTATTTGTGTAGTTGTTTGATCAGGTGGCCGATTACAAACGGCAAAGCCATTATCTCTCTTTCTCTTGAATGCACACATATATTAATGAATGCATGAAACGCACACTTTTAGAATCATGACAGAAACGTGTTGTGAAAACTTCTCTGATTGGGGTCTTAACTTGTGCACAAAACACACAAAACTGATTTTTCCAAGTTGTTTTTGTCCATAAAACAACAACAACAGATTTTCTAACCTAATGCATTTCTATACCTTCTGCTTAATGTCATACATGGCAATGCACACTCCAGTAGAATACACCAGAAGTGTAATAATAACATTTTATAACCACCTCTGCCTGGCTTTACTGAGTCAAAGAGCAAACATTTTCAGGCTCTTCAGGACACCAATAAACTCTTTGTGGACCTCTTGGCTTTATCAGCTCACTCTGTGTTTGTAAAGAGGGCTGGAGGGTTCCCTAATCAAACTGATAGTATTTTACTCTTTAGACACACACATGTACACACACACACACACACACACACACACACACACACACACGTACACACCAACGCAACTGCAAAAGCCAACGTGAAGAGCTGGAGTGGCTGCTGAGGCCACGGTCAAGGTTTCGCCCACGAACCAGTGGGAGGTGCAGACTGTTATCACAGACGTGTTGATGAGCACAGATAGCGATGCACTTAAACTATATTCACATCAGATGCTCCCTCAGGGGGTTCATGCTGATTGTCTCCACCGAGGGCACCTGGGCTACGGGCGCTTGGCTGCTCTTCCTCTTCCTCATTCAAATGGGCGACCTGTATGTGCTCCATCATGTTAATGTTGTTCACAGTAGTGGATTACATATTTAGCCAGACCCTTCCTCTGTATAAAATTAAAAGTGACAGACTAAATGCACTTTAGAGGAAATAGTTTGCTTATTTTCCATAAAGTGCAATCTATAAAAAGATTGTAATAAGAATGTGTTTTAGGGCTTCCTCTTGGGATATGTTACAGACACGTGTACTCTGGGATTGATAAAATATTTGGAGTCTGACTCTAATATATTGAGTACAGCAGCACTGCTATATTGTGACAGCATCAATATATCATGGCAGTGTCATATCTTAAGCTGTTATGCAATTTCCAAGACTAATCTTAAGCATAAGTAAGCATAACGTTACATTAGTCATTACACTTTACTCCTAAATATTATTACTTCATGTCCTGGTTTAGTACAGCAGCACTTTATACCTCAAGATTTACTTCCATTATTTGAATAACTATATCACCAAAGCAGCTACTACATATCTAACTAATAATTATGAATTTAGGTTTCATTGTCTTTTTTGGTAACACTTTCTTTTAAAATATTTATATAAGTATGAGTTAATAAGGAATAAGAAGCTTATACACACTTATTACAGCATAATATTACGGTAATTAGTGTTTAGCAGTCTTGTAGCTGCAAAAAAAATAGTTAACCATTAATTACACATTATTATATAACCTTAAGTGACTTTATGGTGTAGAGGTTAATGCTTACAAGCTCCTCAAGATTGAGACTTGGAGGAAACAAAAACCCAGCATCAAGGGGGTCGCATATTAGATCAATCTGCAGTAATGACTAATAGGAATAAGGAAGAAAAGAAACAAAAATTAAGAACCAAAAATGTGTATCTTATGATCAAAATATAACCTCATTCGATGATGTTAATAGCCATATAGTCTTATTTATTCAGAATAAATTTATCTCCTATTATGCAAATGTCTTACTAATTGTCTTCAGTTTTTTCGTCTTATTATCTTTCATGTAGTGAGTAAGAAAGTAATAAGTAACTACAGCTTATTAAAGTACCTTAAAGTTTTCCTGCAGAGGGACTGAAAAGTAACCAAAGATTTGGTCACGTGTAAAAGTAAACTGGAGCCAAAAAGTCTACAAACTCACTATGCATCAAAGTCTTCATCATCAGCCGTTCCCAGCACGCAGTGTGTACGGACGTTAGAGCATACTAGACAGACAAATACATTTACAGCAATTTCAAGTGTCCAGTTCACTTAACATGCAAATCTTTGACCTGTGGGTGGGAATCTGAACATAAAGATCTTTACTTAAAGGGGATTTCAAGATCAATGAGCCATCAGATTGTTCAACCCTATACATATAGATTTAAACCCAAGCTCAGACGGAGACCTGCAGTCTACAGCGACTGATTTGTTAGCAAAATCATCATTTAGAATGGAACAATAAGTTGCAAAAGCACACGTCTGCTAGCCTGGGAAAACATGATGCTTTGTGAAAGACTTATAGAATATTGTATTGCATATACACACACACACACACACACACACACACACACACACACACACACACACACACACACACACACGCCCCAAGGGACTTCCTGATACTATTGCCTTAAGAAAAACAACTCATGTCTCTCTGGCAGTGAACTGAAACAGACATAAATGAGGGATGATGTTTCACCACATTAAAGGTTCTGTGCCGGCAGACTGTTGATGCAACGTATGGGTTAATACCTCACAGGAAACCCTGTAGGCACGGACTGACAGCAATCGTGCAGGCATACATTACTGTGTAGTTGTTAATGAGGCATCCTAATTAAACACTTTTGGGTTAATCGGGATCAATAACAGCCAGTTTGTCACCTTTGATCACCGTGAGTAGCTGCTGGTTTGGTGGTATAAAACGGTGGGAGACAAGACTCTTGGTAAATGTCTCACTTTTGTTTTTGTGACTGGTTCATAATTACACACCGAGCAAACAAACACTGCAATCCTATCAGTCCTATCTATCTATCTATCGATCTACAGAATGTAAACGTGGGTGTAAACTTGGCAGGTCCTGTTAAGATACTATGTGTAGATTAATAATAAAATAACGATAATCTCTCTAGAAAAGCAATAAATGAATTCTTGGAATGAACGCAAATACAATGTAATGAGTCTACAATGTGTGCTATGTTATCTTTTATAATTTCTTTGATAAAGAATGCTGTATGTAGTTTTCTTATGAGTTAAAGGTGTGGACTGCTTCTACTCAGACAGGCAAACAGAACCAATTATAGAAAGGTTAATGCTATAATGTAACTTTAAAAAGGTCAGTGTGAAGTCAGTGGTAACTTTATAGTTTTGGTTTATATTTAAGGTCCAATATTACGCACCGATTCATATGTGTGACTAAGTTCAGCAACCCAAATAAATCTGAGAATAAAAGGGGGGCCTAGAATGCAGCTGTGAGGCACTCCACAAGCACAGTATGCAGATGCCTACTCAATAGATAAGTGAAGCCATTTTTAAGGCCGATGTAAAACAACTATCCATCCAGCAAATCACATTTGTTAAGGAAATACTCATAAAATAACTAAACCTTGTGTCATATATACTGTATCGTGTCAGGATATGCCTCAAACACTGGCATTAGCTTTGTAAATTTCTTTTGATTTGCCTTAAACATTTCCTGGAGTTCAGAACAGTCGGTGCAATGTTTCTTTTACATGCTCAACTTATGAGTCATCAACTGAATGCAAAACAAGACCAAACAAGCCTGGATTGGCCAGACAGCAAGCGAAGCCTGGCGGTGGGAACCGTGGACTGACCAAAACAAGTAAACCAGGAAACCTTGGTCAGTGACATGTCTGCTGCTGTGAGATCTGCTAACCGTGACGAATTCTTTGAAATGAATGCCCATCACTCCATCACGCATTCAGCCTACGTCCAGTTGCGGTCTGCTAGTAAGACGCATTCAGTGGCCGCATCGACTTGCCAGATGAATATAAGGACGGGACGTGCACTGCGAGGTGTGTGTGGGCAAAATGTGAACGTCTTTGTTCTGCTTTGTAAAACAACTGCACGTGCTAACTCATAAATTCACTGCAAGTCACACCTCATGACACAGATCTAAGAAACGTGGGCAGGATATGAAATTTCATGTATGCAGACTGTTTATGACCCAGATCTAACGAACGTGGGCAGAATATGAAATTCAACATTGTAGGTCATAATGAAAGTGTCCGAATTTTGTCTCGGGCTATATTTGGTCATGATATCGTAACAAACCGCAGGTTTGGAGCCACAACCAAAAATACTGCTTAGCCTGTGATACAGTAAATACTGTAAAGGTTACTTTACAGTATTTACTGTAAAGGTTGAAGCCACTGAGATCCACACTTGTCAGCGTACTCTTTAATTGCTCTTGTTTTGTTTACCATTCTCACTGCATGTTTCGAAGCCCATTTGTCTTTTGTGCTGCTGTATCCTGCTGCTTCAACAGCCCAACTTCCCCAGTGGGATCCATAAAATTTCATCTTATCTATTTATGACCGCAGAGAGATCTGTTTCTATTTGTCTGTTCATTCACGTGTTCACGCTTCACTCTGTCAATATTTTCACACTGGAGGAGCTGTGCAGCTTTAATCGCATGAGTAAATCTTCAAAATCCAGGTCTGGGGCCGCTGGGAATTCACAGGTTTCATCTTACAGAAGGGAAATACATTGAAACCAGCCCCTCCGCCCCCCTGCTCCGTTCTCCGAACCCCCTACCTTCCTCCTCCTACATCCTCTGAAAAGGAACTGAAAAGCAGGAGTAACTGGTTTGGCCTTTATTTAACTGCGTGTCTTTCCTCTTTTTTTTTTTTTTAACCCTTCTTTTCTTCGTCCTACCCTCCTCCCTCGGCCCTTTGTTCTCTTTCACTGGGGACGCTACGTGGACAGGTATGAACATGTATAAACACGGCGCAGAAAAAACAAAAACTCAAATATGTTGCTTCTGTGCCTTTTCTTTTCATTGCGTTTACCTTCTTCAACCCCATCATCGCTATTATTGTTGCTGGGTGTATCGAAACTGGCGCTGACATAAAGCATAAATAAATAAGCTTAAAGCAAGTGAACTTGGAGGATGATAAAAATGCATGACTGCAGCATGCTGCTGCTTCATCACCTACAGTGTAAAGCTAAAAAACTAACTTCCAACCTTTGAATGTTTTGTGAATCAATCCTAAATTAAAATTGATATAAATTTGTAAATAACAGCAAAGACTGTATTTCAGCCCTCGGGGAGATTAGTTTCTTACCTGTGTGTGTTCTTTGATGTGCCTTCAGATGGGAGCTCTTTGTGTAAACTTTGGTGCAGCCTGTGAGGAAATAACAGAGGATCATTAGCCAGGAGGACAGCTGACAGGAGGACACAGCACAAAATCTGTCTTCAACATACAGAAGCATAGATGGATAGCATAGATGTTGACGAAATTCTGAATCATGAGGTGTTGACTTACTCAGAACATGTTAAAAGTACACCGTTTGGATAACATAATGCAACATCTTGCTTCTAATTTAAGTGCAAATTTAGTTGAATAGCAATGGGTTGTAGTGTTCACTTTATCAAAAAGTTAAAGGAAGAAAGATAATATGTATTATCTATAAAAAGAAGAGTAAAGTAACTGATGTAAAGTTTGCTTTCAATGCACATTTTCTCTCACAGTATTAATGACTGTGAGGATTTAGTTTGCAGGTGAGAGGCCGTGCATTGCTGAAAGATTTGCATGTGGGCTTTTGCTTTGGGTATAGAGTTTATTTACATTCAGTGACACTGGGAATTGGACTACTTCATGTGTGTGCAGATATGGGATTGATGTATGCTTTGTGTGTCCCATTGGTAATTTACAAAAGACTGTAAGTGAGGCACAGACTGCCCTGACCCGGCAAAGTGTACCACCTTTCACCCTTTCAAGTGATGTCACCAGTAAGATCCCAGTACAGCGGGACAAAAGCTGAACCTGACTGGGCTTTGGGGGTGAGGCACAAAAATCAATGTGCACGTACATCCAGGTAAGCTGCAAGGTTTGACTTGTTCATGTTGATTTTGGAAACTCTGTTTTGCCTTGAGCATCACAATGGTACATACCGGTCCAAACAATAGAGCATGCAAATGAAAGTGAAGTCAGATAACGTAGTTTCATTTCACATTGGCTCGTATTTATTTTCAATTCAGAGAATTGTTGTTAAAACTAGCTTTGTGGGTTTACTTTCTAATGGAGAAACTTCAGTTGTAAACCATAGTTTATAGTGATGTGGAAACAGACCACCCACCTGGGTAGTCGCAGAAGTGAATCCTCCTCTTCTCCAGTTCTGGGTTGTTTCGCCTATTGTATTTTGGACCTGTTAAGACACCCTGGCCGTGTGTCATCAGCATGGCATGATGAGACATCCCCGCTACCTTTATTCCTCCCATACGCTGCTGGTAAGGGGGTGGACCCTGGGGTGCTAGGCTCAGCAGCTCTGCCTGGCCGTCTGGGCTTCCGGGCTGGGAATTTGGTGGTGAAGGCGGTAGGCTGTGTGGCGCTGTGTGCTGGGACGAGTTGTTTGGAGAGTGCTGGTAGTAGCCGGGATGATGATGTGGCAGCTGGTGCTCTGCCATCATGTAGTTGCCGTTGGTCGTCGGCAATGTGGCGTTGCCGAGGTTCAGCATGGTCCTGCCGCTGCTGGAGCCGTGCGGTGAGGGACTGTTGTGCGATAGGGTCATGGTGAGGTCGCCACTGCTCGCGATGGGCATGTGGTAGACCTGCGGCTGTGGAGGTGGAGGTCCGATGTGAAGCTCTGTGTCCAAGTTTGGCTGCTGCTGCTGCTGCTGCTGAGATCCTGTGGTCACGCTCACCATTCCTCCAGCGCTCATGTCCGGTTTTATGAAAACGTTGTTGACTACAGGCGGCACGCTGAACACCGAGGTGAAGTCTGGAAGGGCCTGGCTGGTTGGGATGGAGCAGGGCACCTCCATCCCGGGTTCCGTCTTGATCTGCTGTGGCGTGAGGGTCTTGGTGTTGGGTCTGTAGAGGCCTGTGCGGAGGTGAGTGGTGCTAGGAAGGATGACGTTGATGTTGAGGCTGTATGGGGTGGCAGGTTTGTCCTCTGCGAAGTACTCGTCCACCACGGAGGCGCTCTCTCGTCTGTACTTCTTGTCAGTAGTGTCATTCGGGGTACTCAGTAGAGGACTGCTGTGCTGGGGAAGGTATTTGTCTAATTCGAGTTGAATCTGAAAAAGAAAAGAGACGCAAAGTTAACAGAAATACTTCACATGTGTACTGAAACTAGGGAAAAAAAACATTCACATATTTATTCCACAAATATTCTACCACGCCCTTTAAATAATAACACATCATAAGCTGAGAATTGCCCACAACTGTTGCTGTTAAAACTCACAGATCCCACCCATCTACGACAGACTTCCATGTTCACAGTTTTTGATTCTCTTTATGTGCTTTTGAGTCCTAATCTGATCAGCGCTTTAAGAGATTATTTGGTGAACATGGATGCAGAAAGTTACACCCATTCCATGAAAAAGAAAACACAGCATGGTGAATTTGGTACCTTTCTCCCAGCATCCTCCTTGCGTCATAGCTCACATTCCTGATTCCTACTGAAGCTCAATGTCCTGACAAGCAGCCATAACTGACAGTTGGGGCAGATAGCTAAAAAGGGAATTCACCTACAAGGAAACCTTATAATACTATAGCCTCCAGGCCTTCAGAGTGCATCACACCTGCTGCGTGCTTGAATGATCATCCACTGACAATTATGCCAACTGCAGCAATAATCCTGGACACTGTCATATAAACATGCATACACTCTTACAGGTGATACACATTTAAAAACAAATGTTTCCCTGCTGAAAGCTGAAAGCCTTGCCCCTTTGCTTTTACTGCGCAGCAGGCTTTTGCCAGTAAAAATCCACTGGGACGAAGGAAGGGACGTGTTTTACATTTTCATTCCATTGGGATAAAGAGAAGAAGATGCAAACAGCCAACAGCGAGAGCAACGCAGGTAGAATTCCATAAAAAAAAAAATTGGAAAAAACAACAACAACAACAACAACAAAAATGCAAATAGATTCAAACCTTCAGTTAAGTTTCATTTACACAGTGGCAGACTAAGCACATAAGTAATCTAGAGTCACTTTACATAGTCTGTTCAAGTCTTGTGATCTTAAAGATGCAAATCCGACAACTTCCCCTCGACCGAGCGCTAGACAGAGGAGGAAACGTCCAATAGAATCACGCTTAGAGAGGGCGACCATCTGCTGCGTCCAGTTGGGAGAGAGGGACAAGCGGAGAAAAAAAATATATTGAGAAACAACAAACAATACCAACAATGGACAGGCTGGCGGGGCCCGTAATCGTAGACCTGATGTACAGAATGAAAGAAGACAGAGATGAGAAAAGCCCAGGCTACTGAAAGAGAAGACAAAACTACTGACATGCAACAGTGCCAGGCAAATACCTGGAAATTAAAAAGAAATAGAAGAGACGCGCTGCATCATGGGAGGTCCCCATGGACGTATAGCAGCATAAATAAAGGGAGGGTTCCAGGCCATATAATCTAGTTCTAACTATAGGAGTAAAGAACTCTACTGGGATAAAAATGGTAAGATGAGGAGGAAGGTCATTAATGGCTTTGCATATAAGGGGAAGCTTTTTATATTTGATAATTCATTTGTTAATTTGTTAATAACTCCCTATTATATAACTAGTAGCTCATTAGCTCTGTCTAAATAAGAAGATGTGATTATCTGGTTCAGTGTAGTGACGGGATCACCAACTGCACAGTTTCCTTGTTCCTAAGAAGTTTCTTTTTTAAGGAACTTCAGATTTCTCAGATATCTCACAGCGATGCATATAGAAGGCATCCCACTTTAGTGAAGCACTCACTAAAAGTTGCACCATATAAAACCCATTTTTCACCTCATTAATTTTGATCCATAGTACTTACATCTCTATGGCTGTATTTTTTATTGTTCTCCTCTCGCTAATTTAAAGACGTTGAGGCCTACATTTTAAAAAAAAGGCTTTGAAAGTTGGAGGAGGCCAAGAAAATTGTAAAAGTGAGACACTGTGTGGGTGTCTGCTACACAGGTTTTCAATGCAACAGGTAGCATTTATCATTACAACTACCAGAATGTCTGCTGGAGCACATAAGAACCATTATCAGGTGACAGGACAAAACAGGCAGAGTGAAGAAGAAAATAAACTGCAGATATTTTCTTCTGATTGAGTAGAAAACATTTGATTTTCTTCCAAAGTGCACCTTGGCACCATTTCTCATTCAAAGTCTACATGTGGACTATTGCTCCTTCAGAGCTGCACAAGCTATCAAACAAAAAAAGGATCTATGCTGCAGAAGCCACACACTGTGTCTACGATCATAAATGCACATAGCTGTTTAATGCAGGCTACTTATGTGCTGTACATATGCATGCAGAATTTCATACTGTTCATGCACACCAACTTACCGACAAATTAATGTTCACATGAGGACGCTAACACACACAAACAGGTAGAGAGTTGACTCCATGGGTGTGGCCGACAGTCTGATGCACGAAGAAGAGGAGGAGGGGAAAAAAAAGGGGGAGAAAGCACTCACAGCTAAACCAAAACAAAGGCTGAAGGCATGAGGAAGGTGCAGTGAAACCTAAACACTGTCAGGTAAAAATAGACCTGCCAGACAAATCTGATCTGCACAATGACGACAGATATACACCCAGGATGATGGGAGGGAGGAGCCACCAGGTTAGAAAGAGTGGTGGGGGTGGGGGGAATCAGGAAGAACAAAAGTCCGGAGAAGAGAAGGAGAGAAAGCCACGTGAGCGGTAAAAGTGATGATTAATTCTGAAAGTGATAGTTATGTGTGAATGAGTGCAGCTAATCTAACGGGGACATCTGATTAGATTCAAAGAGATTGGAAATCTTTACAAACAAACTCCTGAATAAACTCACAAACTCAAAACCAAATACTGCGCTCTGCCAGTCACTGAAACCTAATGTCCAGTGACCAAAAACGTGTTATTTCAGCACCAGTTGTAGTGCTTTTTGGGGTGATTTGAGATTGGAAGAATTATTTTAACTGATCTCGACCTGATCGGCGGGAGAGTGAACTCTATGAACTATGCCCCTTCTATGGGAGATCACAAATCCACAGCTCGCAGTAAAATCCCGCTCTGAAACGAGCCATTTGGGACAAATGACCTAATGAGGTGCTGATGTGTTCGAGGTCGCGTCCTGCAACCGAACAAAAGAGCAGAGCGGGCTTGTTTCAATGCGCTTATTCTGCAGCGCTGCTTCAAGTGCCAGCCCCGTCATCACACTAACTCACACATCACTCTGCTAATAAGCTGCTGATGTATTTGCACACACAAACCTTGGGTGGTTATTGGTCTGTGCGCACTTGAATTTGAGGAATGTGTGCATACTGCATGAATATTTCTACTATGTGCAATTAAATTTACTTAAAAGGCTTATCACTGTTTTCACCGATGGTGGGTAACAATTAAAAACAGAAAAAAATAGGCAAATGCATGAATTAAACAATTAAGAAGGGAAAACTAAATCTATGATGAATTCAAAGTGAGCAAAACTGATTTTGCAGTGAAACCGAGTTTTGGCCAAATGCACCAGTCGCTGAAGTGGTTTACAATGGAAATGCCTATCATGCATTTCAAGCAGCCTCGATGCAGTGATTAGTACTATAAACATGACAAGAACATAAACCTGAGGGCGGGGAATAAATTGAGTTTTATTTGTGTCGTGTATGTGGGTTCTGATTTTCTGTTGGCTTATTCTTAACTTTTTATTCATTGTGATTCTTTTCTAATCCTCGCCAAACAAACTCAATATAAAAAGTCATTGTATAACGAATAAGCATACTCCTTGCGTGCGGGTTTGTCCGACCTTGTGTGTGAGAGCAAGAACTAAAGACCGGAGCGAGCGGCAGCGCATGTGTTCTGTGCCTTTTTTGCATATTGCTACATGCACGTGTCTCTGTGTGTACATTTGTATGTGCGTGTTACTGTTAGAGCGTGTTTCCTGCAGGGCTAGGATAGATGGCCGTCACTCATCGCCGGTAAACTGCCCTGTCATCAGTGGAATCTGAGCACCTGGTGAAATGAAAGTCTTGGGTATTTACTGAGGGGGAGAAAAAAAAGTGAAAACAAAAACAGACTCTCTGTTTCCTTCTGACTGAGAGCTCCTTTCACGATGGGACACAAACAGGTTCTGTAGTGCCCGGGTGCTGGCAACTGTCACCTTTGGGTGCCCTTGGTCATGTTCCCTTACTGGCCTGATGTTGATCTGTCTTCCTGTCAGCATCTGTACGCTGATACAAACACAAACATTTCTGCTCACTACAGGTGTTTCTCTCCATGCACTCTTTTCCTGAAGGCATGAAGAGAAAGGTCAGGGCTCTCATCAAAGAACATTTACAGAGAATACCAGCTACTCTGAAATGCACAAAATGTACATATTTTTAAGTTGACCAACTTTGCAAACATCATTTTTAAAGAAAGATCTTTAAAAATGCAATCGACTTCCCTGCCAAAAGCAAGAAGCGATTCTTCCTCTCTAAACACAGAAACGAAACTCCCCTCTCTCGACTCTCACCAGACTTCAGGAAAGGTTTAACGTTATCATTTCAGCCCCATAAACAGGGCTAAAGTTAAAACCTCTCCTTTGCATAAGAGGATGTATTTCCTTCATTTGCCCTACAACTATTCTGGGTTTCTCTTTTGCCTTTAATTCATTAACACAAGAAGCACGGTGATCTCAAAGGAGTCCATGGGTTTACAGTTCAGAAAGTCTTTTGTTTTATGTGGTAAATGAGGAGAATATCTCTGGGCAAAGACTGAGTTGGTTAATAATTGGAGAACATGTATAACTGTTCTGCTATGAATCCTTCGGCCTGATAACAACAATCTCTTATCAGCTGTGTTCAGGTTTATGGGGCAGAGTGGGAGTTTCCACACTTCTGGCCAATTTCATGTCCATTCTTAAAGGCCCACTGTATCCTTTAAGGCCGACTAATGCAATGAGCAAAAACTTTACACTATTCATCAGTAATAATGTATACACATAGCAGCATATACTTGTCTTTGGACTTGTTAGTATTTTTCCCTTCACAGTCACTGCAACCTCAAGTTTCCATTCATTATGAAAATTAGCCTTCAGAATCAAGCTTGCGTGAGGCTCTATTACACTGAACATACCTGCAGTCATACTCAAGCTATGATTTCAAAACATCCACATTCTTTGCTTCTTAGCTGTAAGGCATACTGCAATATAAATATTGTTATTCAGCTCTAAAATATCTGTGAGATCCACCACACGCATGCCAGCATCATTGAGAATAGAGTTGTTTTCCGCCTACACAGAGTAGCCGTTTGAACCCTGATTCAAACCCTGAAAGCCTCCAATCTGCAGGGTCAATCCCCCTCCTCCTGCTAATTGCAAAACAAATGGCTTCTTCTGCACGCCAGTTTTCTTTTATGGCTTTCAGGAATGCAATGGTTGTTCGCCTTTGGATCTCCATAAAAAACACAGCTCTGCGTCAGGGCTCCCTGGCTGGGAATCAACAGAGCAGAAATCATGACAAGGTCATCAGGGCAACAACAAGACCTTTCATACCACGGTGATGTTTTATTGGCACGGATGATCACAGAGAAATGGAAGCATGTTTGACTTCCCAAGAAAGTGACGAGCTTTCCAGGGTAAAAGTGGCAAAGTGAAACAAGCCAGCGGAGTTTACTTTGTTTTAAAAATGTACTGCCTCACTGCTTTAGTAACATCTGAAGACGAGTGAAGAGGGCGAGAAATCTTTTGATATTCACCCAAGTGCCTTCTTTAGTCTCTGATTTCCTTACCTGGATGTTTGATGATGCGTTAACGATTGCATAGTTTTGTTACAACGACATAATCTGGAAAATTTGGGGGTATTTTATATGCCAATGATGATGTGGCATAGCTAATAAACTATATATACACACGCACACTACTATACTGTATATACTACTGCACTGACACATAAAATTGCAAACAGTAATTTTGAATAAGGATTGTTTTTCTTGGTTTACAGTTCTGAGGTAAAAGAGGGCAAAACAGATATTTAGGCAGAATCCTCAGGAACCCTTCTGTGGTCATTGTTATTTTATTTGCATATCTTAATTTTAGCTCTGCTTCTAGCAATGACCTACAGCATGAACTAGCACTTATAACAGTCTCTGTCTTTGCTGTTAATCATTGTGTAAACCTACGCTGTTCTGAGGCAAAGTCTTTGGAAAGGAAATAACACTTTTCTAATATTCCTGTTACCACTTTGCCCAAACGGTGACCTTTTTCACACGTTATCCTATTTCTGTCTCTTATTTCTTATCGGTCTTTGTTCCCTGTTCTTCCAGAAAATGGTCTCTCAAGTTTAGCCTGCAGTTGGGTTGAAGAAACTGAGGAAGTCTAGTATCTCACTACATGTTTAGAGATAACAGAGATTTTTTTTTGTCTCACCACAAAATGATTTCAGCCTTTGTTTTTCCCCTCACAAAAGCAGTTTTGACTGTTTTTCCAGACGAGTGAGAGGGTAAGCAGTGGCGGTCATTAAAGAGATTTTGCAGCTTTGGTAGATGAGTTTGCAGACAATAAGCATTAGGAAATGGCAGAATATGACTGTCTGTGGGCAGCATGTGTTGTCTGGTATGGTAACACAGCCGGGCATGATGGGTAGAGCTGACATCAGCAGACCAAACAAAGTGAACAGAGCACAGCATGAGTCATGCTAGGAATTGTTCCTAGGTTTCTTGTTGCTCTCAGATGCAGTGTGATCAGACTGATTTATGGGTGTGAATACAATATGATTTATTAAAAAGAGACTTTTGAACCTACAATGTATTTTCCCATATGAATCAAAGGCTTTTGCCTTTAGACAACCTGTTTATTGATATGTGGCTACAAAACACACAATGGTGATCAACAGCAGTGACGGTTGAGTTAAAACCCCCCCCCCCAAAAGACACCACTGGCAGTCAGGTGAGCACAATAACATGCATGTTATAGATGAAAAGTCGATAAATATACGAGTAGAAGAAGAGTTCCTGGAACTGGATAAATTTCAAGTTCACTTTAGATAAAGAGACAAAAGAAAATCGTCCTAGATTTCTCAATAACGCAAATAAAAGTGTTTCCCCACATCAAACTTCCTTTCACCGATCACTGCAGGGATCCCTGCAAGTCGAAACTCGTACTCGGCAGACACTTGCTCAGATGCAAATTCAGCTGCATGTGTTGTCCTGGAAGTCAAATCATTAGTCAAACCAAAACCATCTCAGACCTCAACTGCATGAAAAATGTCTGTCAGCGGCAAGGGCCATATAAAGGGAGGGTTGTGAGACTATAAACTAATGGGGGAGGCGGGGGTTCACATAAAAAGGCAAGTCTGGTCAAAACCATGGCACAGGAAGGATACACCCAAACACACCACGCGTATCCCAGGAGGTACAACTAAAATATTTATAAAGCCGTATCTGAATATTGATCTTCAGGAAGCATTCAGCGTGACTGGCGACATGCTCTTGATCTGTGCTCCATTAAGTTATTCTGTAACCTACCCTGTCGTCTGCGCTCAGTCATACAGGAAACCCACAGGTGATATAATGACAAAAGAATCTGGAAACAAGTTTCATATCGGTTACTTATTCCGGTATTAATACTTAAGAACATGAACAGATTTGTTCAAGTTTTTTTAAAAATGCAGTGTGTCGGAAGACTGACAAAGACGCAAATGATGCCTCAACAATACCGTATGAACAGTCAAACCTTAGCTGAAATGTTGATGCCTGTAAGGACTGGTTCTTTTCTAATAGTGACACATCATTTACAAGAAAAAAAATGCACAGCTTTTCACCCTTCAAGCTTTTCAGATTTGTGGTTTTGCAACTTAAATGAAGAAGTCCTTTCAAACTCATAAAGCAGATTTATGTGCAGACTGAATAAATACCAGTTTAATCACCCTGAATGTATGGCTTGTAAAGAGCTAGTCTCAATATACTTAAAGTAAATAGAAAGAGAGGATACAGCATGATGACAACCTTAACAAAGGGATCATGTTAAACTATTAGTGTTTATTTGTAACACCAAACTCAAGAGTCCTGTGTTCACATGATAAGTTTCTGTATATAAAAAAGAAAGTGTGCAATACACGAAAAGGACTTAAATATGCGGGCACAACAGAGGTGGGTGTTACTAGCCGAGACTAGTAAAGTTGTGGGCCTTTTTCGAGGTAGTACGCAACTGTGCACAAAAGTTCATACTGACAGGGAGTTAAGTTCCGGAAATCAGCCATAAAGTGTCTACATAGGCCCACGTTAATGTTATGACGGCATCTCGCTGCAGAGTCGAGAGTCCAGAGAGTAAAGTGCAGTTATCAGTTATGAGTCAGGCCAGAGAAAAAGAGCACGGATCTGCAAAGGAGTACGAGTATCCATGAATTATCCAGAGAGCTGGACTTTAAGGTTACAACGTGGTTGACCAATAGTTCGTTGATGATCATTTACAGTGGTGGTCCTTAAAGTTATTAAAGTGGTAGTTTTTAAATATAGAATTCTTTCACCAGCCTTGTCAAGCAAATATAGTTTAAGCAGAAAGCATGTGGTTAAACAATGATCTTGAATCCAAACCTCAAGTTAGCCACTAACTTCTGAAAACAAGTCAAATTTATGCTTTAGTTGACCAAAATAGACCTAAAAATTAGCTGGACCCAGACTAGCTTTAATGAATCTCTGTGACTTATTAAAGAAGACCAAACTGCTTGATCTGTTTTGAAACATTTTCAAACAGCACGTCTCAAGATCAGTGAGTTCATTCACTAATTTTTTTGATGAATACAGAAAAGCAACACTATAAACAACAAAGGCGAGAATATTCCAGCCAATCGAAGTCCTGGATGGTCCTGGAGTTCGACCATTCCCACTGAGTTTTCATTGCCACCGTGACTTTCTCATGAGGTTGACCTTTATCATCCTCTCTCTTTTGCCTCGGGGCGGCCTGTGGACATGCGGGCCCTGCTCAGACAGGTCGGGCAACATACGTCTGTCACGACATCACTGGAGTTAAGCTCTAGCATAATTCCACAAAGACCATTGCATGTTACAGCAATGAGCACCAAACAAAGCAGCAGCTGAATTCTGACTGCACGAGCCAAACATTGATGCAACCCCCGAAAGTGACCCAAGTCACACTGTTAGAGAAAACGGTGACAAAGTTGATATTAACAACTATACTTGTACGCTAACCTTCATAGTTGATCATATCTGGAACCTAACAAACAAGTCTCGCTTTTTTGTCTTGTGATCATCTCAATGACTGACAGTTTAAAATCTACGCTTCTTTTTCTGGGTTCACACTTTCAGACATATTAGATTTCAGTTCATGGAATTCTACAAGAACACAAACCAGTGTAGGTTGTAAAATACTTTAGTTTATTGCAGCCATTGTGCTCTAAATACATCTGCAGGAAGATAGGCAGACAAGGTACACAGTGTTTTCCAAGTCGTACAGAAAACTGGATGAAACTCTAAAAACATAACTAAAAATCAATCACTCAAACTTACTAACACTAGCCACAGTTGCCTTATCCAGTACCCAAGCATGTTGGCTGAACTCAGAGTACCAATGTGACTTTGTCCCAGCATCTCAAAACTTCTTGGCATCGTGTATTAGAGGCATCGTGGAGCACGACAAGGTTCATTATTTTAAGCTTTTGCAGCTACACACAGTGCTCTCACATGTCTTAGAGGTTGATTACTTCACACAGTGATTTTCACTGAGGCAGCTGTCATAGAGGAAGCACTGGTGTCCTGTGCTTCGTGAGCCCACTCCTAATGTGCCATGCCCGACTCCAAGCCCACCTTTTAAGGAAGGCCAGGGCTCCGTACTCTTACCTGTGCTCAGGCAGGGTAACGATCGGCAAGTGTAGGTAAACGATTAAAGAAACTGATTCCTTCCCCAGTATTCTCCCTTTCAATTAAGTTCATGAAAATCTAGCTTTTTAGTTTTGGGGTAATCCGGTCTAAAAATATCTGCTTTAGCACTGCCTTGGTTCTGGAATAACTAACTACTAAGCAGGCGTAATAGGCGATGGTCATTGTTATATAGAATATTGATTTTTTTATGTATAGTCTTTGATCAGAATATATAAAATAGATGCGTATAGAAGAGCCACAAAATATAAAGCATCACCACTGAAGGTTCAGTGATGTGGCTCGTCAAGCAAAAACTGAAGAGGCATAACCCGAAACAAATGATCTGCCATTAGAAAATCTAATACAAATATTTTCCTCCATAGCACAGCAGCACAATGAACTTCATTCAAGTTGTACAAACATGCAGATATCTAAATGGTTGATGGCTGTGGACAGATGTTTGCAGCCGTCTAGTGGCAAAGCCCACTGAGCCAATTCAAAAAAGCTTTTAATGTATGCTTTACTCCCATGTTTGCAGAAAGCCACAGCCTGAATCCAGCCCACTCTGCTAATGATGTTTCAGCCTGAACCTATTGCGTGCAGACACAACCTGTGAGAAACGTGTATCATATCCGCATATATGAACCTACGGAATAAAAGCCAAGAACAGACCACAAACATTTTTAACCTGTCAAATCCACTTTGGCTATGCTTTGTTGGTCACGTGGAGCTGGCAGAGTGGCTTTAGCCTTAGGTCTGTGGATCAGCTACTTGTTTACCAAATATGTGGCAGGAGACCAAACTCAGCACCATACAAAGGCGTCTGGTTTCTGTTTGTGCTCTGCTGCGATCACACAAGAACAACACAGGTTTCACGGCCATTTAACTTTAATGTCGTCGTGTCTCTGCTGTGAATAGTGTACTGTTTATCCCTTTTTGCATTTATGATTTTCTGAAAACAATTAGGCACCCCATGTATACTTTTTATATATCTACATAAACCATGAGATACTTCCTGAAATTCCCAGCAAGCATCCCCAGAAAGCCTTGCACAGTGAGCTCTCCAAAGCAGGGCAGTGATTAATATAGAAGAGGATGTTTTGCAGAGATCTCTAAATTTCAACCTGATGGTATATCACGTGACCAAAACCCCAAGATCAAAAATATACAGGTAGAGATGGTGAATAAAATTTGAGGAAACAAGGTGTAACGTGCACGTGTACTCAGCTTCACTTGTTAATGTGAAAGATTATAAAAATAAACATAGCAAACATGTATGTAGCTTTTCATTTAACAGCATATAGAGAGCAAAAACAACTGCCAACACAGCAAGCTAGAACACCTGGTACTGCTTCCCCAAAAGTATATTAGCAGGGATGTGCATGGCTTTTTCCCTGTATCCACATAAAACCTTATAGTATATGATGACCAACTCATAGCGCATCACTGAAAACCACCAGACTAAAAAACTTTGAAAACATGGATAAAGCAACCCAATCCTACTGAAACCTCATCCTTCAATAGCACAATGAGAAATATCGTTTCATCTGAGCCTTGTGCTGCTGAGCTGCCACAAGTTGCTCCAAACAGAACCTACAAATAAACTTTACCTGCAATTGTTTTTAACCTATCAGCTGCGCCTCTATGCAGGACTTTTACCCGCTTGCCTGCCCGCCTTTACAGGTGAGCTGCTACATGTCACATGAAAAAGCAGCCTGATAAACACGACACACATGAGCCCCTCAGCCAGTTACATGACTATTACTGCTTGCTTATGCCAGAAACAACTATGTGTTGCCTAAAGCGGCACGTGGTTCCCATCCTCTGCGAAAAGCAGCGAACACCTTCAAACTCTCAGGTAGGCCGGATCTCCGCCTCACCTGAAGCCCGGCCGTGTTGGGGGAGATTCTTACCGCGGGCTTGACGTCCTCGAACACGGACGTGTCCTCGGCGCCCTCCGCTCCCGACATCCTCACCGGCTTCAGCTGCGTGAAAACCGCCCTTTCTTCAGTCGCGTGGGGCGGATTCATGGCCAATCCTACACTCGTTGCCATTAAAGTTTCTGCTTAAACAAGTTTATCTTTTTTCAGAATTTGTTTTATATAAGTGCATATAGAGTTACTAACGTTAATAACGCCCTACTGGAGCTGAATGCTATGGTGTAATCCACAGCCCTCCCTTTTCTTGTAGCTCGCAGGTAGACTTTACCTGAGCTCAACTGGACACAGCCAATCAGAGCAGACTTCCAGCCCACTCAAGGAGGCGGGACTCACCTGCAGGAAAACAACAGAGCATCAGGTGAAATGTTGCCCCTGCATAACAGGCCAAACATATGAAATACACACGTTTCAAACAAGGTTTCTTTCTATTTTTCTTTTTGCTTTGAATTAAAAAAAAAAAAAAAAAACAATTTAAAAAATATTTTGTCACACGCGACTGAACCGCAGCATCAAACACCCTGAGATGAGAATGTGTCATATAGGCAGGGTGGAGTCATCCACGTGTATCATCCACTCATCACATTTCTTCAACTGCAAAATATGTGCGCAAAGTTAGATTTTATCAGTATCAGTTTTATCCAATAAGATAAAATTATGTTACTTCTGTTATTTATTTATTTTTGCTGCAAAATTAGATTGTCAAGCATACCAACACACAAATGTTACCATAAGACAGAATCAGCATGCTATCGCTCTGAGATTGAATGGGGTCAAGTTCGGAAATTACATGCAATCTGTTTCTGACAATACAACAATTAACTGTGATAAATCATCGAAAATCACTTGATGTGTAGCAGAAATTCACATTCACACATCAACATTTGTGCTCAGCAGCCTTCTTCTTCTACAGGAATTTAACCAGAGTACAAGCAGCTGGCAGCCAGTTGAGTCGAGTCCCCTCAAGTTGAGCTCAGAAAGCAAAGACACATTCAGACTGATGGCAACATGTCTGCATTTATAAATTATACAGCAATTATTTGCAAACCTTCATCAGTCTCTCAGAGAGTGATTGCCCTAACAAGCCTACCCGAATATATATAGCCTAAAACTAGCCCTGGAAATTTCTCCAAAGCCACACCAAGAGAACAGATTTTCATATTTGAACACGTTTTCCACAAAAAGTGTGAAATGCAATAGCTCAGTTTCCTAATTTGAGCATCAGAAGCTGACTGGATGTGTGACTAGGGCGATGCTAGTGTAGAATAAGCCTGGTGCGAGTGACTTTTTCCACACTGAGTAGTTAGAATGTGGGTAATGGGTCAATGAAGCTCATTGCTTAAACCTTGTGTTTTCTTAAAGTACAGCAATAAGATTTGCTCACCCTTTACATGCTCTCTGTTTATTTAGCTTCACCCAGACATTAATCTTGATTTTCACTGTCTTTGCCACAAGATTTAAATTGTTTGTATATCATATTAATTGATAAGAAAAAATGCTGTGTAACTTAAAAGTCATATATATTGTTTTCAGCCACAAAACGTGCATATAGACAAGGCACTTTCAATCCTGGTAGCTTAAAACACCGGCACACGTATCATTGTTAATTGTGGTGAAATTTGACTCCACCGTGTTTATAGCAAGTAGTTATGGATTGTTAAACAGGCAACTCTGTTTGCATGTTTAAGCAGGCTCAACAATATTTTGTTGAGGGTGGTTTTCTTAAATATAACCGGCAGGCACAAACCGTTGTTGACTTAGAGCGGCATCATGAAACAAGCATTAATGAACCCAGTGCGGGTGTTAATAGTTATCAACTATCTTGTGTCACATATAAAATCTCAAATGTTTCATTCAGTGATCGAGATCCATCAGTGCTGAGATACTGATGACCAGAGAATGTGTTAACTGTCAGGGAAAGAGCAGAGCAGACAGGCAAACAGGGAAAAGCAAGCAGTGGGTAAAAAAAAGTCGGTTACGCACAACTAAAGAGACAAAACTCTGTTTAGTGTATATATACTGAGGTAATTTATTAGCTGATTGGACACAGTTGTTGCTGAAAGTAAACTAAACAAAAAGTGGAAGTAAAACCAAATGGCACACACACCACACTACTATAAAATAAAAAAAAGGAAATACCTAACCAGAGTTGTCACAATCACCACCAAAGAACATCTGCGTGTCTTATCAGTGCTGTACCTGACAATATTTTACATTGCAGTAACTAAACACGCTTTTTCCCCTCTTGCAGCAGCAGTTTTGCCAGTGCATTTGGAGTAGGACACGAAAACTACTAGGGTGTCCAATACAGCTTTGACCATATGACGTCTGCATAACAACGAGGGTTTGGGTTGGTGTAAATCACACGACTGTTAACTTAGAGACTGTGCTTCATGTATCATTTGGAAACTGTCTTTTTTCATGAAGTGTGACTGAGTTTATTTATGCACATAACTAGCGAGAACATGGTTGAGCTGTTCGTGATGCACCTTTCAAAAGATGTCAGAAAAGAGTAACAACATATCATTAGGCTTTTATTGTCTAATTGCGTCAGTTTGCTGATGTCAAACTTAAGGTCTGAATGTGCTGACAATCTGTGGGAAAAATTCACAAATGGTATGCTTTTCTCTGTATGCTTTATGTGATAATAGGAACTCCCGCCACACTGGTTGGCCTGCATATTTAGAGTCTATAATTATAGCAAAGGGGAACATAACATTCTGAACACTTTTAGATAACAGAAAATGAAGGAGGCCATAGCTGACTACTTTACAACCCATCCCCTATTGCCTCCAGGGGCAAATTCATTCCTACAGTTTCTAGAGTTTCTGGGGGTAACGTGCAGTGGCTAAAGTGCGATCTGGCAGTTGGGGGAACCCAAAGATGTGGTGTAGCGATGCAGAATGAGGAAATGAATCAGTTAGTAATGAGTCACATGTTAGCTTCACAAGATTTGTTTTCCTTTTGTTCGAGATATGATTAGCTGGCTGCTGCTGCTGGCTCTGATATTCATTGCTCTAAATTTCATCATTTCAACCCCGCAGAACAGAATCCCAGCAGTGAG
Organism: Oreochromis aureus; assembly: GCF_013358895.1. Classification (NCBI taxonomy): domain Eukaryota; kingdom Metazoa; phylum Chordata; class Actinopteri; order Cichliformes; family Cichlidae; genus Oreochromis; species Oreochromis aureus. The sequence goes on from NC_052951.1 coordinate 29,660,154, forward strand.
AGAATTCAGGACAGACCCACCAAGAGTCTAGTTGCTGGTGGTGTTGAAGGTGAAGACTGACGCTTGGATGGAGCTCTGACTGACCTAGGTGAGCTGGAGGGAGGAGGTGGGTTGCACGAATGAGAGTCTGAAAGGTAGAATGACAAAGGGCATGATTTAAACTATGCAGAGTGGAGGCTGAGTGGCTCAAAGGAGGTGGGCGAAAAGATGATTGGACTAGAGTAATGATGACACCACTGACACTGACAGTGTGGGAAAGTGGCGGCAGTGGTGTAAAGAACAGGCTACTGGCCGAACACCCAGGAAAGCAGGCAGATGAGTGATTACAGATCTTCCTTATTGAACTTACGCATAAGCTTCTTTTTTTAAATCAATCATTAACATTAAGAAATGAACCATGTTGAATATTACTTATCTAAAGGTGCATTTCACCAGTCTGATAGCATCAGCAGACTTGGATCTATTTATTTTCCCACAGAAACCCATTTATACAACTTATTTTCATTACATTGTTTTCTTCAAGTTGTCCACTGCCCACCAGTGGGACCCACCCCACAGTTTGCAGCTCTGTTCAGGGGAACTTTTAATTAGCAACCTGCTTTTGCCTGCTAATGTGTGCACATGCTGATGCATAAATGATATATATCTTATATATGATACAGTCTTGATGACTTTATGATTTTATCTTTTTGGCAGAAAGCTAAAATCTGGCACAGAAATTTACATTTGAGGCTGATGGGAATGCTGTGAGTGCCTATGATGAACCAAAATTAAAATTAAAAAACTAAAGTAATCAAGTTATTCTATTCTGATATGGGTTCAGAATTTTATTGCAATCCATCAAACACATGATTTATGTGTTTGTATTTCATGTTGTTTCTAAGAGGAAAGACAAACTGGAGCCACACAACCAGATTTGTGAGCTAAAATATAGATGATTAATTGTTAATTACACCCCTTAAAGGTGGCCTATGTCACTTTTGTTAAACTATTATTGTGCAAACACAGTCATACTATGGAGAATTTAAAAAATGACACCCCACCCATTGTTTAGTAACATGCACTTTTTTCTTCGTTGCCGAAAAGGCGTTTGGAAGACATTTGGGCTTGGTCAGTTATTAAAATGCTCAAACTGCATGAGAAGGATGACTAATTTCTCTGCTGTAATCCTACATGCTCAGTACATACCCGAACTACAGTCTGCTCTGCCTGGTTATTGTTATTAATGTTTTTAAAATATGAATAAAGATGTTGTTGAATGAAAAAAACTTAAGTCCCCATGTACCTGCCTCTGTTTTGTCCTTGTTGTGCACTCTGTGTTTACCATATAAATCCTTTAATTGCAAAGATGGAAAGAGATGTCATAGATGGAAATAGTAACATTAACCCTGAATCTAAATTTTTGGGAGAAATATTCAACATAGATAGTGGTAGAAGTTTAAGTTCCACTAACAAATAAGCGTTTTAATACCCTTATTGGGACAAAAATTGTGGTATTTCTATTGCACAGCACTGATAATGCTTCAAAATAACTGCCTGCATTTCAAGACACTGTAGTAAAACTTGCTTCCTGACAGTCTCTGACTTGGCATAAATCCAGTCAGCAGTGAAGCACGACCAAAATTAACTTAAATTCCATCTCTTACAAGCAGAGTGAACACTGTATACTGCAGGAAGAGGGTGGCGCAACATGCTGTTACACAGCCAGAAGCACTCACATTCACACCGATGGCAAATTTGCACTCCCCAGTGAGCCTACTCACCATGCTTTTGGACTGTAGGGGGAAACTGGAGCATTCATAAAGGGAAATTTACACAGAAAGGCCTTAACTGTTTAAACACACCTCCAAGGCAAAACGTTAACCACGGTTTCGCCAGAATTTCAGTAAAGCACAAATGCTTGAACTCTGATTAAGGTTTCATCAACTTTGTCATGAGGTTTTTATTACTGTTTACTCTTCTGATTCATTTTATGGAGCGTGCTGGGATTCACGCATACCAAAGGACACACAGTGGACCTCGTTTTTACCTTGGGATTAAATATTGACTTTATTCATTCTGAGGATTATAGCATCCCTAGGTCTTGCACCTTAAATTCGTTTTTGCTAATAAAGTTTCTGCTAATTTCAATGTATTTTAATCCCCTCAGGATGAAACTGATCTCTTAATTAATCTTTTTAATTGTAATGATCATTGTCTTTCATTTCATTTCATTCTGACCTGTTAAAATTAGATTAGCTCCTCTTTCAAACTTTTCCCTTTGGATAAATGTATTTATAAAATGTCCAAAGGTGGAGCTCAACTCATTTAAAAGTTCATCTCCTTCTTTTTCAGTTTGTATAAGCACTTCAGTAGGAGACGTGAGGGCTGCCTATTTTCCATTCTTGGTTTCTAAGACCAGAGGTAATCCTCAGATCTTATTTGACACTCTTAGTCATATTGTTGCTCACCCGCTTTCCCAAGTTTTTCAAATTAAGATTGTCCTACTCAGAGCTCATGCTGTTATTTTTAAAAGCTTTTTATCTGTTTCTTTACCCGAGCTAATCAAATTAGTTGACTCAATAAATACGTCCTCCTTTCCTCTCGATGTTTTACCTGCATCTCTGTTCAAAAATGTCTTGGGCTGGAGGCTTTCCCAGCTACCACAGGGCAAGTGGCAGGGTACACTGTGGACAGTCTGTCACAGGGATAACACAGAGAGGTGGATAACCATTCGCACTCACATTCACACAATTTAGAATAACCAGTTAACCCAGCCCCACTAACTGCATGTCTTTGGACTGTGGGAGGAAGCTGGAGTACCTGGAAAGAGCACATGCAAACATGGGGAGAACATGCAAACTCCACAGGTCAGACTCAGGACCCTCTTGCTTTGAGGCTGTTAACCACCTCACCACCGTGTGGCCCAGAATCCTGCCATCTCAGCAGTTTTAGAGCAATCTAAAAATGATCTTTTATCATTACGATTAGTGGCTGAGCAGCTTACAGCTGTTTTAGACAACTTAAGCATTTTGCAAAAAATCAATCTGTCATTCATAGACCTCATTTCATCAAAGCAGCTCTTCTTAGAGTCTCCAATGCCATGTTAATGTTAGTGCATGTTCTGTTTTGCTGATGATGGACTCGTTTTTTCTGTGTTTGATGCTGTTAACCATGAAATACCGGGTGGGTCTACCTGGGTTTGCTTTGGACATCCGTCTTTTATTCTTCCACTTCTCTAGTCGACAGTGTGCACACAGTTCTGTTCTGGGGCCTTTATTCTATCTGTTATATCTGCTCCGTCTTCAGCACATTTTAAGGACATTTTTTTTTATCACTGCTATGCAGATGACATTCAGTTGTATATCTCTTTAAACCCTCAGACTCTAAGTTGCAGATTTTGCACAGGTGCTTAGACTCAACCACAAGGTGGATGGCAGACAGTTTTTCCAATGTAATGAAGAGAGAGCGGGAGTCTGTTTTTATAATATAAACTCTCAATTCTCTTGCCAGTTTTTATGAATCTTCTATCGAGAACCTAGGGGTAACTTTGGGCTCCACCATCATTTTAGATGCTAGCGTTAGATCTCTGCTTAACTCTTTCTTTTACTGTATTTTATTGTTTTATACATTACTCATTAAAATATTGCAAAATTGAGTTCCAATGTGTCATGCTTTGAACTGGAAATTGTTATTCAAGCCTTTATTACATCACTGGATTATTGTAATCCATTGTTCATTTGCCATAACAAAGATTCCTTGGAACATCTGCAGGTTGTTAAAAATGCTGCTGCGGAGCTTCTGACGAGGTCTTCTGAGCACTCACGTGTTACGTGTCACGTGGTAATTCGGTTACATTGGCTCCCACTTGACTTAAGTCTTCTTTAACCTCCTAAGATCTGAACTCCTTCATGGCGTGCATTTTTAATTTCTCTTTGCTATTTGGGCTGATTGGGACCTGATGAATGTAAAAACAAAGAATTACATGATTTTTTGTGTCTGAGAAAAAGTAGATCCACATATGAGGACATTCGCTTTAAATTTCGATAGAACAGTGGTAGTATCATGTCCTCATAAGTGGATATCAGGCCCTTGTAGAGCAAAATTTAGTATTTTGGTCTAGACAACCCAAATGGGGTGTCCACATATGTGGACGCCAGGTCCTAGGAGGTTAAGATTCTGGTTTAGATTTTTAGAGATCTTCATTGACATGTACCAGCGTACATCTGTGAACTTTTCCATCTCCAGCAGATAGCTGAGCTCATGTGAGAGCCTATACAGAATGCAAGGCTAAGAACTGAAGGACTCTGGAAGTCTCCCTCTGATCCTAAGATCTGTGATCTCTTACAAAAAGCAGCTAAAAACTCGTGATTTTAAACTTCTTTTGAGTAACGTTTTGTTTTTGCACTTTTAGTATTTTGTTGTGAAGCACTTCATGATAGTTATCTTGAAAAGCGAATCATAAATAAAGTGTTCCTTTACTTTACTGTATTCAAACATAGCAATCTTTAACGAAGGCACTACGGTAAGTGTGTTATTTCATGAAAACCTCCATTAGTATGTATTCCTTTTTAGACAGTGTTGTTGTGAAGATCAACATGTACAAGTGCTGGCAAATCTTTATTTTCATTGATACAGCCATAAACACTTGTGGTTTAAAGCTAAATATTGTAGAAAACAACTGCCAGAAAGTGCAGTAAGGATTTACAACAAGGTATTTCAGAGGAAAGTGCTATTTATTATGATTGTACATGCACAGAACCTTTTAAACTTTTTAATGTTTTATGTTGAAGACTGATTACCTGCAAACCTGTCACGACGAAACCTGTGAGCAAAGACTTTTGCTCCAGGCGTGTCATCTTCTGTCAGTTTCACGTACCTTCCCACTGTTCTCTTGCATCATGTTTGTGATGCATTTCTAATATGCGAATCAAACATAGTCAAAGCAGTCACTAATGCATAAAACGTTGTCATTGTAACCCTAACAACAGCTGAATTAAATTTGTTTACTACTGCAGAGATCACCTATCGCTGAAATTCTTCAGATGCAAAGGGGAAATGCACATGCAAGTCAAGGTTGGATGCCTTAAAAAGGATATCATTATAACCGTGCTTTCATAACATCTTTATTATGTAACCCAGAAGACAAAATAAAGACTAAATGAATATGAAGAAGTATCATGACGAGAAATCTTCGCACAGGTTGAAGCTCGTGACAACGTTAAAACCTGTGTGACCACTTTGTCAGTTGTAATTTTTCTGTGCATTTGTATCTTTGTGTTGCGGGTGGCATAAACAAACAAAAAAAGAAAGAGAAAGAGAGGACATAAGAAATGTATTCTTTAAAGCTTAATCGCCTATTAGAGCGAAGCCAACATGTGAGGATAAGAAACTGGATGCACAACATTCCTTTGTTTCGCTCTCTTTCTAGTGGTAGTGTGTTGTGAGGACAGATGAGGACAGCGTTCCCACAAGCTGGTAAACACCTGCTGGAGCTGTGCTAATAACTTGGCTGGTGGCTTTTAAGTATTTAATTGCAAATTTTAGGTACTTTTTAAGTTGTTCCACGGTCTCTCTGCACAGAATCCCATGGCTCTGTGATATTCATGTTATAGCCACTACCAAAATGCTTATATTATATATAGCACAGGGCCCCTTTTTGCTTTCAGAACTGCTTTACCCCTCTGTGGCACAGGTTGACAAGGTGCTAGAAACATTCCTCTGAGATTTTGGCCCATATTGACCTGATAATATCAAAGTTTCTGCTGATTGCTACACATCTTATGACATGATTCTGCTGTTTGCCACATCCTAAAGGTGCTCTGTTGGCCATTTGAGTACAGTTAATTCATTGTCAACAAAACAAGATTTGTTGACAATGAATCAGCCATGAGATGATGGGTACACTGTGGTCATAAAGTGATGGATATGGTCTCAACAATCTCCAGGCAGGCTGTGGTATTTAAATGATGACAGTTTTGCCGGTCTATCGTTCAATTTGATGAGCCCATGTAAACTATAGCCTCACTTTCCTGTTCTTATCTGACGGGAGTGGCATTTTGTGTGGTCTTCTGCTGCTGTAGCCCATCAGCTATGACATGTTGTGTCTTCATGATGCTGTTCTGCATACCTTGGTTGTAACAAGTTTTTATTTTAATGACCTCTATAATCAACAACCCAGTGAACTGCTGCTCACTGGGAATTATTTCGGGACCAAACCCTAGAGATGGTTGTATCAGCCTGTCTGGCACCAATAACCAAGGAAAGTTCAAAGTCAGTTAAATCACCTTTCTTCCTTATTCTGATGCTCAGTTTGGGCTTCACAAGATCATCTTGACAGTGTCTACATGTCTACATGGCTACATGATACCCTGATATTTCCATTAAGTGGCAGCTGAACAACAGCACATAACACAGTGAGTGATGAGTGTGTGTATTCTACTGCACATACTCCGCTGTTATGTTTCAGCCGGGTTCTCAAGCCACCCACATTATGACGTGCTGACTGTGCAGTGGGTACCGATCAGACCAGTTAACAATTTAAATTGACTTAAAGTGTTTTCTTAAATAAAAAAAGAGAAATGCTTTAATACAAATGTGCTTTTTTTTTCTGGTTTCCATACATTTGTGACCAGTGTTGGTCGAGTTACTTTAAAATAGTAATTAGTTACTAGTTAATTAGTAATCTCGTTCCTTTATTGATTACTTATTTTCAAAAGTAATTAGTTACTTTATTACTTAGTTACTTTTAAAAAACATGATACACAACCTGAATACGTAATAAAGCTATAGACCTTTCTGCATAATCCATCATATTAAATGTAATCAAATGAAAGTCTCTTTTTAAAATTTGTTTATTAGTTTTAATCTTTTAATTTTAAGCACATTGCATCAAGCAAAAATTAAATTATATGAAACAATGTTTGACTTGAAGACATTTGTTTAACATTTAAACCTATTTCCTGCATATTCCAGCATATAAAATAAAATAATTTTTGTGACTCTTTCAAATAGATGTAGATAAAACACAGTGAAAAATAAATAAAATCTTGTTTAGCAGGAGTGGAGGTTTGCCCGGTGCTGCAGCGGTCATGTCAGTGGGAGGTTCCGGGGGTTTCTCTGTGAATTTCACATTCCTGTGGCAGCGTGCTTGGTGCTTGCTCAGATCCGAAGTTTAATTTTTCGCTGTAGAAAGACGTTTTCTTCCCACGCAGAATGTACAGCAGACCCTAATGTTTTTGTCACTTTTTACGGAATAAAACTTAAAGTAATGTAAGTGCGTCCACGCTTTAAACGCTGCATGGTCGTACTCTCTCCTGCACTCCATATTATCCTTTGCTGATCTGCGCACGTCGGCTGAGCCATGCACGTCGAACGCTGGTACGTCATTGTCATGAGACTCTCTAACAAACAAAATCACGGTTTAGTAACGCAGTAACACAGCCTGCTTACGGGAAAGTAACAGTAATCTAATTAGTTTTCTTGCAATAGTAATCCCTTCCTTTACTCGTTACTTGAAAAAAGTAATCGGATTACAGTAATGTGTTACTGCCCATCTCTGTTTGTGAAATATGTCAATTAAAAAAAAAAAAAAAAAATCTATGCTGGGAATCTTGCCGGCTACGTCCATGAGTGCACAGGTATTTTTGAAAACGCAGATTTTTCTATGCATTTAGGCCTTTTGTCCACACGTAAAACGGCTTTTGGGATCACTGAAAATGAGATTTTTAAAAACTCTGTGTTTGTGTTTAGGTGTGGACGAGGAAAACTGAGATTTACTTAAGCAATGTCTAAAGTGCTGCACAGTGTGACGTCAAAAACGGCGTACACCTTTTCGCTTCTACATTCAACACAAATTTATGTATGCTCTATGCATTTTTTTCATTCCTAAGCTGTGAGTCTACACAACAGCCAAAATACTGTCTTTAGCTATTAATATTTGAAATGATGAAGGCACTTGAAAATGGCCCTTGAAAAGTAACAAAATTAGCTGCCTTTCCAGAAAAACAAAAACTTTTCAGAACCGCTTAAGGTTTTGTGAGTGTACAAAACCCTGTTTAGTCTTCCCCTCCCAGGCTCTTAGACTTCTGATTGGCCAACATTTTGTTTTTAGCGTTTACATGTGGACGGAGATCATTTTTAAAAACTGCACGTGTGGACAGGATTTTTTAAAAAAAAGCGAAAACGGAAGAAAATACCCATGTACATGTGGACATAGCCTTGGCGGCATTACACCCTTGGAGTCTGCAACACCACCTGTCCGTGTGGTCTACCACATGTGGTGTATTAACTATCAAGAACAGCTTTTTTTGTACTGTTGCACAGACAAAATATGTTTAGTGATCTGATTTTGTTGCACTTGTATGAAAGAGTTCACTCATCAACAACAGTTACCTTAAGGTGCTATATAAATAAAACTGAACTGAATTAAACAGAATTGAATTGATAAACTCATCTTGAATTTATGGACAGGGTCCGAGTATATGTTACTATACACTATTTGTTTTCAATAATACACAAAAATGACATTAAGATATGTAAGAGAGCTAACATATCTTACAAAACTATGTATAAAAACTAACTTCTGGAAGTTAGTGCACAAGTCACTGACTGTCAGTTATAGTCTTTCTAGTGCTTCAGGTGTGTTACTCAAGACACAAGCATGAGTTGGCATAATTCTTTTCGACTCTTCACAAACAGTATTTTTTTGACAATTGATAACTCAGATATGGTGCTATTTATTGTTATGTCTTTTGCTCTCATACCAGTGATCAAGGCACACCACGAAACTTTTGATGACGCTGCACTGGATAATGCACTGGGGTGTACAGGAATGAATGAAGTTCTAGTGAAATATGAGCTTCATTAAATTATTTAATGAAATTTATGGCTTGCGTATGGAGCAATACATTGTTAGTCAACCTGCTTGTGAAAAAAAGGGGTGTTAGAAGCATAGTTTTCTGTATGAATCAACTAAAAATGCTCAATTATTTGGGGAAAATATAATAACGTAAAAGCATCAAACAAATACTCTCAAACCTGTTTTGCCTGTTTAGCTCAAACTCTGATTGAGAAAGCGACCATATGTCATAAGACTCGATGCAACGGCCTGGGGGAAGACACATGAGCTGTGTGTCTTCTCCAGGGCTGGACTGGGACAAAAAATCGGCCCGGGCATTTAGACTAGAGACCGGCCCACCAGGTGTTATAGGAAAAACCATAAAGCATTTGAATGAAAATAGACGCTGTTGTGACAGTGATGTACACCATCATGTTGGTATATGTATGATTTCTATACATTTTACATCAGATAAAAACTTCGGTTGTAAGATTCAGATAATTATTTATTAAAAGCTAGACATTTTAAATGAGAATAAGAAAGAAAAGTATTTCTTTGTGTCCCCCTTTACCTGTTAATACCCTAACTGGCCCCCCTGGCAAATCTTTGCTAGATCCGCCCCTGCACAGTTACCAGCTGTCAGCTGCTCAGAAAAGGATCCTGGTGTTATTTGTCTCTCAGAAACAGTTCATAACTTCCCTTCAACTCATTCATGTCACCTAAAAGGTAAACCTGTTTCTCCATCACCTGTTCAGCTCTGATGATTCAGTAAGGACATCTCCTGGTTTCATCTGCATGTTTCCCTCTCACCACATATCCAAACTGATATCATGACCAGCAGCTTTACAGCTGTGGCTCCAGCAAACATCAGCTGATACTAGAAAGTCATATTAAATAAATTCTAACAACAGCTGATCAAGCTTAAATGTGCTGCTGTTGTTTACCACTGGTTTCCTCTTTCTGGGGCAAAGTGGGCGATAAATAAACAAGAGAGAAAAGCCGATCAGCTGATCATTGATCAATTTCATGATTGAAGTAGAAACAGGAGAGAGAGGGGGAGAGAATGAGAGGAGAAGAGGCAGCTGCAGTGTAAACACAGAATAACTCCAGCTTTGTGTCTTTTTCATTGTAGCTGAAGTCCGGGACAAACTGTGTTCCTTTTCACCTCAATACGAAACGCATAACATTTTCTCTAAATGCGGGACCATTTCATTTTTACTGGACGGTTGGCAACTCGACTACTAACTAAGCTTAAAATGAATAAAAAAGTTCACTATCAGTAACATCAAAGCACCAACACAGCTGTATAGAAACGCCGTCATGCTAGCTAGTACACAGTAGGAGTTATTGTAACTGACTGTAAAAAGTCAGCACAACGAAAATAAACTCCACCTCGTGGCGATCGTGGCTCAAGAGTTTGGAGTCCGCCTTGTAATCCGAAGGTTGCCGGTTCGAGCCCCAGCTCGGACAGTCTCGGTCGTTGTGTCCTTGGGCAAGACACTTCACCTACCACCTACTGGTGTTGGCCAGAAGGGCCGATGGCGCGATATGGCAGCCTCGCTTCTGTCAGTCTACCCCAGGGCAGCTGTGGCTACAACTGTAGCTTGCCTCCACCAGTGTGTGAATGGGTGGAGCATAAGTAGTATTAGTTTAAGACTCTCCCTTAGTAGAAGTGTTTTATATGAACTATAGAGAAGCTAAAAATAAACATCAAAATAATTTAGTAATGCTAAGAAAATATACTGCGAAGGGTTACCTGCATGTGTATATATTACGTAGAATATCTATGTCATACCTAAAAATAGGGTGAGAAAATAGCTCATTCTGTCAGTATTTAAAGTTCAAACTCTCCTCCTACACAGTGAAAGGAGGCAGACGACATGTTTCAGGCATCTGGATCTATTCTACATAAGGTGTTTCAGACCTGTCCAACCAGGAGGAGACCCCAGGGCAGATGCAGCACATGTCTCTGTTTTCTCGTTTGTTTTGAAAATGAAAGGTGAAAGATGTGGCTGGAGAGAGGGAAGTCGAGGCTTCTCTGCTTAGAGTGCTGCCTTTATGACCTAGATGTGGAACAGTAGTAAATAAAGGATGGACAATGGGATGCACTGATGGATGAATGACCATACAAGTTGTTACACAATTTCTTCTTATCTTTGTGTAACTGACACACCTCTCACACATCATGCTGCACAACCTTTGTTTCCAGGATGCCTAGAGTTCATTTAGACTAAGATCTTTTGTCATGTTCACATCTAACTATTGACATATATGTATATGTACTATCTACAAATACACCATATGGGTTACAAAATTATTAAAACCTTTCATTTTGAGGTTTGATATATTAAAAAAAAGAGTCCTGTGAAAATGAATTGCAAGATTATTAACAGGGGTGCACATAAGTGGTCCGCAGGTGCGCATTTGCTGACAAAATAAAAGACGCGCACCAGATAAGAAGTTGCAACGTGCGTTTGCGTACATAAGATTTTCTGGAGGAGGACGGACATTTGTTTAGAACTCTTAAAGATGTCGGAGAAGCAAGCTCCTTTAAGCAATTACTTTGCTGTTCCTCCACCTCCAAAGAAATGTCAGAAGGAGTCAGAACCGCAAAAGAAGCGCGTATTCTCGGAAAAGTGGTTGCAGGAGGTGAGCTGGCTTCAAACAAATGATGAACGCACAGAGATGTGGTGCAGAATACGCCGTGAAAATCCCACTCTAGCGGACAAACAGTGCCAGCAGTGCCTTTTATATGTACGCAAACGCGCGTTGCAACTTCTTATCTGGTGCCCTTCTTTTATTTGACAGCGAATGCGCACCTGCGGACCACTTATGTGCACCCCTGATTATTAACTCATTCGACATTAAAGACACCTGTAATGCATTTCCATCTAACACCACAGTATCTCTTTACTCTCTGCCTCATTACACGAAAGACTCACTGCTTCCTGTTTAGGCATTAGATCTGATATACACAAGGGTAATGGGCTGACCTAGCAGAAAGTAATTTATCAGCTGTCTTAATAAGTATATTTGTAGTGAGTAAAGTTTGTATAGTTTGTTTGTTTTTTCATGGGCGGGAAGATATTTACTGCGTAATAATAGTGTAAGAAAGAGAAATGTCATGAATCATAACGAGAATAATGAGATGACTGTAATCAAATGAATGTTTCTTTCCATTTTAGCCGTGTGATACATACAGTGAATGGTAGGTAAATAAAACAAAGACTCAGATTGGCTGTTTGGACACACAGGCCTCTTGTTGACCAAGGGAGGAACCTGAACAGCCTCTGATTGTTCCTGGGAATGAATCATCCACAAGAAAGATATATATCTTTCTTCAGGTTAAGAGCTTAAGAATTGATCTGAGCAAACTCAGAGCTGCTACGCTGCATTACGTCAGTTATCAGTAGTACGTACAGAGGTGAGACTTTGTCAACTCCAGGTGTTGAGAGACAAAACGAGGCAACATGGAAAGCTGGTAAAAAAAGGAGGCAGACTTTTTCTAATAACAACTGAACAAAGTTTAAAGTGTGATTAGAAAATAGTGTCTTGAATAATAAATATAGCAATAATAACTCAATAGTAATTATAAATCTCTGGCTGTCTTCTACAGTGTTTTTTGTCACCTCCAACTGGTCACAGCAGATGGCTGTCCCTCCATGAACCTGGTCCTGTCGGAGGTTCTTCCTGTTAAAAATGAGTTTTTCCTTCCTACTTTCTGCAAGTGCTTGTTCAAAGGGGGTTGCTTGATTTTTGGGGTTTTCTCTGTATTACTGTAGTCTCTACACTCTACATTTACAACATAAAGAAAAGTTGAAATTGGCTGGTGAAGAACGGTCACTAGCCACCTCATTCATCAAATACATACAGAGTATATGCAAATATTTCAAATGTTTTTTGAGGACTTATAGTCTACATTGAGGCAATAAATGAATCTTCAAAAACAGCAGTTGGAATAGGGATTAAACCAGGGGTGGGCAATCTCAGTCCACGAGGGCCAGTGTCCCTGCAGGTTTTAGATCTCACCTTGGGTCAACACACCTGAATCACATGATTAGTTCGTTACTAGGCCTCTGGAGAACTTCAGGACATGTTGAGGAGCTAATTTAGCCATCTAAATCAGCTGTGTTGGTTCGAGGACACATCTAAAACCTGCAGGGACACCGGCCCTCGTGGACTGAGATTGCCCACCCCTGGATTAAACATAGCCATAATTTATCCATGTTAAAGTCTCATCGAGATTAAAATCTTTCTTTCAAGAGAGGCAGATTAACAACAAATACAGTACATAATAATATAACAAATAAAGAAACGGAAACAACTATAAATTGTACAAACAAGTGAAGACAAACATGGAACAATAACAGATCATTACAAGAGCAACATTTAAAACCAACTTGAATTCCCCATCTTAACCAGTTCTGACAGTTTAGCTCCTTCTCTAGACTATTCCAGGAAACCGAGGCAGCGTAAAAGCCTTTTTTCCCTAATTCAGTTCTGCTGGGGACAAACATTTGTATAATATTTACATAAGCTATACTGATTTATAGATAAAAAAATAACCGTTGGGACCCTGAGAGGTCTGCGGGTAAGCAGAGATGGCCACTTAACAACAGAATACAGAGAACATTGATGCACAAGATTTCCACAGTCAGTAAAAACAGTACAATATTCAGCCTTTTTATGTGCTGGCCAGGTGAATTAATAAAGAGCAGATCAAGAGAATCCAATAGAGGTAAACAGTTGCAGAGATGAAGTATTAACGCCATAAAAACTATGTTTTGAACTATGTTTTTGAGTTTAAGAGCGCGGTCCATTTTATGAGGAAGTTGGAAAAATAATGGTAATGGTAAATGGCCTGTATTTGTATAGCGCTTTACTAGTCCCGCCTAGGAACCCCAAAGCACTTTACACATCCAGTCATCCACCCATTCACACACTGGTGGAGGCAAGCTACAGTTGTAGCCACAGCTGCCCTGGGGCAGGCTGACAGAAGCGAGGCTGCCATATCGCGCCATCGGCCCTTCTGGCCAACACCAGTAGGCGGTAGGTGAAGTGTCTTGCCCAAGGACACAATGACCGAGACTGTCCAAGCCGGGGCTCGAACCGGCAACCTTCCGATTACAAAGCTAACTCCCAACTCTTGAGCCACGATGGATTACTATTGCATGATGTAGTGTTTTTGACAGTTTCACAATCTGATGCATATTATTTTATGATGACATCAAACCAACGTCTTTGCTTTTTGGCAAACAAAGAAATCATTGAACTCACTGCTTGGTCACAAGGATAGATTTCGATTCCAGAGATCAAAACACGACAATCCCGGGCTGTAAACGTGTTCTTGAGTCCTCAAAACACTGCAACATGCCTCATTCACCCATTCGTACAAGCGCTTTTTTCTTTGTCTAAGTGCTTTTTATTTAACATTCAAACACATTGATGAACACATCAGAAAGCAACTTGGGGTTTAGTATCTTAGCCAGGGAGGGTGTTTTGCTCATATTTGACCTGATTTGGAAATTTAAAAAAAAGCAAAACAAAATAATTAAACAGTAAATAAATAAAGCCAGATTTCTAACACATACTTTGTTATCACACATGTGTTATCACCAGTGTCTTTGGCATTTTGACACAATGGTCTTCTTTTACTGAGGTAAAAAAGTTAACTTTCTGATGCATACTGACGGGTTTCTCAGTCTGGAGACTGTGGTTCATATTTCACTTACACAATGATAATTATGCAGGGTGAGCATCAGATCTCAGCTTAAATAAAATACTCTGATCCTGAACACTGAAAATGATAGTTTGAAAGACCTGTTTGTCTAAAGCTGTCACCCAGTGTGTCACACACCACCATCAAAAGAAACCTTACATGTTACAGGAATGTCCTATTACTTTAATTCCAGGGAAAGATAACGGACTTGCTAATTATACCCGATTTCCTGTTGCTGTGACGGCAAAGCTCTTAAAATGATGTGTCATTTTAAGAGCTCTTATCTGTTCAGAGAGAGCAATTCACCAATCGCTGGTGGAAGAATTTTATTGATTGTATGTTGAAAGCAAAGACTCAGACAATTTATAGCCACGACTCTGTCTCCTTTAAGTCTGCTCTCTAAACCATGCAACATTTCACCAGCACATTAGTCAGCATGGAGAAATTACAAAATTACAATAAGTAGCAATCCTCTCTTCAGCGACTGAAGGGAAGAATGCCATTAAATCTATAACTGGACACAGTTTATGGCTTAACAACGCAACATAAAAGCTGTCAAGTTCAAATTATTCCTGTAATTTGGAGAATTTGTAACAGTTCAAATCCACTTCAATCAGTAACCATTCAGATTTCGTCTGTCATCTCCACAAGCATAGTTTTACATAGCAATGACAGTAGAGCAAATGTGCATGAAAAGCCAAATGCAGTTGTTTTTTTTGCACTATTTCCTTAATAAAAAAAATGAGACAGTTGCATTTTAATAGTTTAAAGCAGAGAGGGAGACGTTATTTTTAAATAATTAAGCTGGGCTATGATTTAGAGCTGGATAAGTGGTTCTCCCAGCTGTCGTATGGGAAGAGGAAGGGTACACCCTGAACAGGTTGTCAGTCTATCACAGGACTGTTTCATTCATTTTCCAGCTCATGTCTTATCAGATAAGGAACTTGAGTAGTTTATAACCATCTAGTGCTGGAACTAGTGTATGTCATGATATATAAATGCGCTTATATATAAATATATAAGCACATTTATATATATGTATATAATGCAATAATAGATATCAATAATATTTTTTTCTAGAAAATTAGCATCATGCAGTTTCATAATGTTAAAAAGCACTGAAGAGGTGACATGCCCCTAATTTTAGATAAAATATTAATAAATCATAACTTTAATGCAAAGCTTTGATGTCTTTCTAATATTGTATCATCACAATCTTACGATATAAAGGGTCTTAAGGCAGCTGTTGTTGTGAACTGGTGCTATATGAATAAATGTGAGTTGAACATTTCCAGAATGAATTAAAAACAATCTTTGAAAAGAATAGTCAAGAAGACAGCTTTGAAAGCCACTCAGGTGTCCCACAGAGTATATCAGTTTATTATCACAAAACAATGAACGCCTCTCACTAAGTGTTTTAAAACAGCAAGAGGGAAAAGGTGTTACACAACACTTAAGTCGCTGATAACTCTGAAGGATGTGTGACCATATTTGGGCATCAGGAAGTCCTGGAATTCCTTCATATCTTACTGCATGCGTGACATCACGCAGAGGGCGAGCTTTGTGAGGGAGAGTACACAATGAGTGGTGTGTTAGTTGTTTCCTGTACTGTTGCTATGGCAGCCAACACCATTCATCATCTTGTATGACACGGGTACAGATACAGGTATAGATTTGCAGAAAAATCAACTGATTCAGATCCAAAAAGGAAAACCTCAACCAGGAAAAAAAAAATCATCCCTTCTCACCTTAGACTCAAGGAAATTTTTGTGTTTGATATATCGTCTGATCCACTATTTCCAGTGAGCAGGTTGGATGTTATTTTAACCCCTGAAGACAGAAAGCTCCCACCATATCAAGTTACCCCTCCACCTCCCTGAAATGGGGGAAACCAAAGGGGGAAAGGTGAAAAATCTCACCTAGCAGGAGAACTAGTAGAAAGAAGTGGACTGAGCTATTATTAACTCTTTATTGTTCGTGTGTAAAAAGTGTAAAACCTTTGCAAAGAGCCGTAAGGATTACTACCCTGAAAACATGCTGCTTTTGTCTCCAGCTTTGCTCCCGCCGAGCTACATCCTCACTGCTGCCCCCGGGTTCTTTATAAGACACCCAATCTCTGCAAATAAGAGCACGCTGAATTAAAGCCTTCTGCCTGTTAGAGCCCCACACTGTGTACAAATACTATGAGATAAATTAGTATGCTAATTATATAGTTACTGTTTACTGGATAAGTGAATTGTGGATTTTTTTTCCCCCCTAAAGATGATCCAGTGTCTGGAACAGATGAATGGATAGAAATAGGATAAAACTAATTCTCATTCTGAGTTATTATCCAGTAGTTAGGAAAACAATTAAAAAAATTCTCAGTTATAGGTGTCACCGCTTTTTTCTTCTCACATCCATGAGTGAGACCAGAATTTTTCAAAACCTGGCATATAATGAAATATAATGAAAATGAAATATAATGAAATCATATCCTGAATTATTTAGACCTTTGTTTGTATATAAACACAGGAAAAATTCATGCAGACTTTGTCTTTAAAAAGTCACTTGATGGCCTTGACTCTTGAGTCCTCTTTCAAATGGAATTTGCTTGTTTTGGAACTGTGCCTAATGTCACAATACAAGCAAATACAAGTAAAACTGCGTACTTTTACCACCCACGCACAGGAGAAAAAAAAAAATTCAGTTGACAGTGTGATTATATGAGCACCTACGCACGCTATATACATGATAAGTAGGCCATGTGACATTCTGTAGATAAGTAAATCTATCAGGAAATTAAAGTATGGAATAGACAAACACAGAAGTGCAATTTCTTGACATGATAGGGATTATCCAGGTGCATCTCTTTTCATGATATAAAAAACCTAAATAACTTCCCTATGTTTTTGTGGTACTGAACTTGCACCACCTAAGGGGGGTGCTGTTTTTAGGAAGAAGAGTTGCTGTCTGGATGTGACGTCTCCACATCTGCATGTGGTGTGTAGAGACACCACACTTTGATGTTATGATGTTACATGTCTCTTTACTTTTGTTCCAGTCACTGAAGCAGTGGAGGTAGTTCATACACGGGTCAGTACAACAGGCAGAATCATAGGTGTGCCATGGGTTCCCCAGCTTCACCTATTGTGGCCAACTTGTACATGGAAGAAGTGGAAAAGAGGGCTCTGTTATCCTGCCCTGGAACACCACCAAGTCATTGGTTCAGGTATGTGGATGACACCTGGGAGGAAATTAAATCTCAGGATGTAGCACAATTCACGGATCACATTAACTCGGTGGACCAACACATCAAGTTCACCAGGCAGGATATGAAAAGTGGCAGGTTAGCCTTATTAAACTGTGAGATTTCCATCAGTAATGGAGGACATTTAAAAGTTGTTTATGTTTACTGTAAACCAACGCATATGGATCAGTATTTAAGGTTTGACTCTCATCATCCACCAGAGCACAAACATAGAGCGGATGCTACAACATAGAGCAGACACAGTGGTCAGGGAAACACAAGAACCTCACGTCAAGAAGACCGTGAGTAAATGTGCTTATCCCAGCTGGACATTTGTCAAAGCTGGGAAGGCGCCTAAAGAAAGCTCCAGCCGATCCAGGAGAGAAGGACAACTGCCGCCTAAGCGAAAACCCTTAGTGATCCCTTATGTGCTGAGACGCATTTTCTCTAAACAACGTGTCTCTGTGGCTTTTAAAATTAGCAAGTAACAAGCAAAAAACACTCCAACTAGATGTGCACTTCCCCGGCCAATCAATATGGGGGTTATGGCAAGCAAACTAGGGAAAACTTGATATAATTGGGGTGCTAGGAGAGACTGAAAAACAAAATTGGAACCATTCCTGATGATTTTCAAACAAAACAAATTCAAAGCATATTTTTTTGTTAATGTGTTTCTTTGCTGGCTCGGGTAGTTGGTTATCCCAAGCCTCATTATGTGGGTATTGCAGTTTATATAATAGTAATCTGTTTGGCAGTTAATGTTTGAAAGGAAACCTGTTTGCAGTCTGCTAGCAGCAAGGTTTCCCTTGAACAACAGGTTACCTTGCTGTGTCATAGGGGCTTGTTAGAAAGTAAATTAAAATAATTATGAAGTTTCTATCAAAATGTGTATGAGCTACAACTGCAACATGGTCTGGACACATTTTGTATTTGTGATTTATATAGTTGTAGGTGGTTTTACTTTCAATGTGGTCTACAGAGAAAGCGTAAGAAATGTAAACTCTTGTCGTTACTGCCAGGACTACAATACCTCCATTCACACACCTTCATGGAGATTCCTCCCACATATTTATGCAATTCGGGAAATCGTCGAGGCATTTTTTTCCCCTAAAGTTAGGTTGTGTTGTAAAGATAAAACTCATAGATTATCTCTGGGAAAAAGTAATTTCCTTAACTATAAAAATCACATCATCTCATTTTGTCCCCTTCTAATGTTCTCTTGTTTACTTTACTCAACTTTACTCAAACAATCCCATAAAAAAACCTTTTCTGCCTTTCATGACCATACAAGGCTGAAACTTGAGGAAATGAAATGGGCATCCTGTTGCATCAGAAATGTAAGAAATTGGCTGATAAACTGCATGTGGTAACATCTGACACAGGTAACAACCTGGGTGGTAGACAGCACAGTGCCACTGCAGTGATTAAAAAAATATAACCCTCGGTCATCAGCCTAAATGGTTGGAGAAAAAGACTTTTATATTCTGGCAGGTTTGTATTCAGCTAGGTTTAGTCAAGTTTGTGTCCTGTTTTATTTTGATAGTCTCTGTCTCATGTGCATGCACTGCATTATGTCCAGTTTTGCTTCTTCACAACCATGACAATTTAGAATCAGCACTTAATCTAAGATGCATGCACATGCAAACTCTGCGCAGACAGGCCTCACACAGCTAGGAGGTTTGAACCAAGAACCCTCTTAAATTGAGATAACAGCGCTAACCACCACAATTTCGGGTTATGTTGGACACTTTAATGGGAGTGACTCACTCTGAGAATAAAAGCGATTCTTTTGCACTTCCAAGTTTTTTATTTTCCACATGTGCACATTGCACGGACTTCTTTATCTGTCTTAAGCCACTATAATAATTTTACAATTCAACTTAAAAGTGTGTTGTTTTGGCGACCTTCTAGAACAACTAATGTGATTGTATAATATATAACTACAGATCATCCAAATTTTGAAAGCTTGTTTAGTTGGGAGATCTCTTGTCTTCGCCTTTATCTGTAAACAGGTCTGCAGTGCTTGTTCATACAAAGCCTTCCAACCGGCATCCTGATGAGTTGGGTTCCACCGTGTCAGACAAGTGTAACTTCACCCTGTCACGACATCCTTAACGTGTCAACAGGAGCATTAGGCACCATAGTGTAACAGTAAAACGATGCTCCGTTGAATGGATGACAGCCAAGTGGTATTTTATTTACTGGCAGGAAAAACCCCCAGAGGCCTGACGCGATCTGTGTGTGTGTGCACATTTGTAAAGTTTTTATGAAGCTCCTTTTCATCGAGTGATGGGAGAAGGGAGCCGGAGATCGACAGACGGATTGGTGCTGCGGCTGCAGTGATGCGGACGCTGCACCGGTCCGTCGTGGTGAAGAGGGAGCTGAGTGTAAAAGCGAAGCTCTCAATTTACCGGTCGATCTACGTCCCGACCCTCACCTATGGCCACGAGCTGTGGGTAGTGACCGAAAGAACGAGATCGCGGGTACAAGCGGCAGAAATGAGCTTCCTCCGAAGGGTGGCTGGCCTCTCCCTTAGAGATAGGGTGAGAAGTTCGGCCATCCGGGAGGGGCTCAGAGTAGAGCCGCTGCTCCTCCACATCGAAAGGAGCCAGTTGAGGTGGTTCGGGCATCTGACAAGGATGCCCCTGGGCGCCTCCTGGGTGAGGTGTTCGGGCATGTCCCACGGGAGGAGGCCCAGGGCAGACCCAGGACGCGCTGGAGAGATTATATCTCGGCTGGCCTGGGAACGCCTTGGTGTTCCCCGGATGAGCTGGAGGAGGTGGCTGGGGAGAGGGAGGTCTGGGCTTCTCTGCTTAGGCTGCTGCCCCCGCGACCCGACTTCGGATAAAGCGGATGAGGATGGATCCTTTTCATCAGTAAATATATTCTGAAAGAAGAATAATGACTTTTATATAAAGAAAATAGTAAAAATATCATCAACATAGTTTTTACTTGTTTAGCTATCTAAAGGTGGTGAAATGTGGTTTATTTTAAAACATAAAATTACCATTGTATTGAGACTAATTTGTTTACTTACATTTAACCAAATCTCAATCTCTTCCTGACTTTATCCAATGTGCACATGTCGCCACAGATGCTTTTCTGGGTGTAATCCCTCCCTCGTGACAGTCCTGTGTTTTTGTGCCCACTCTGTCTACTGATCACTCCAATCATTAAAAAGAAGATTCTTCATTTGGACAGAATAATAAAAATCAAAATGAAAGTTTGGGATATTAGTTACACACAAATGTTCTAGGAGGGTTAGGCTTGCTTAAAGACAGCAGCAAGGGGACGTCTCGTATGCCTGCAAGCTGATTACCCACTGCGGTGTTATGTGATAAATTGACAGCCATTAATAATGACTGAGAATGCGCTACGCCTGGTTGACTGTGCAAGCAATACCGGCTTCCCTGAACTCCCTGACATACACATGTAGGCTAGAATCATGTAGGCACATAAAATAATCATTAAGACATTTTCTTATTTTTTTTTTCCAAATTTAACTACAGATATATTTACCACATATTATTAATGTATGTAACGTCATTTTCTTTTATTTTTTTTCAGAATTTTTGGCATTGCAGGTTCTCCATCTGCAAACTAAAAATGCCATTATTTTCCCGAGTCACTGTCTAATCAGATGTGGATATGAAGAGTCTGAAGGAAACGTGTAAGAATCCTGGTCTCTGTGTGGGATGGGTGCTCGTTAGAGTCTGTGGACACCATAGGAGGGAACAATCCTGTTTTTCAATCTGGAAAACATGGACTGTCTCATGACAACTGAACATTTCATTAGCTCCTTTTAGAATTTTCTGCCTTTGTAAGCAATGGTCCAGACATACACTGTAAAATCTAATTAGTTCCCAGAACTCAAAAAAATTATGGAAACTCGTTGCCTCAAAAAAATTTAGTAAAGCTTAGCTAAAAATGACTAAGTTAGGACAACTTATTTACTTTGAGTACTCTGTACAAGCTCATTTGTTCCCAGAACTCAAAAAAATTGGATCAAGTTTACGTAAGATGACCAAGTTAGGGCAACTTACTCATTTTGAGTACACTGTACAGCTTTGTTAGTTCCCAGAACTCAAAAAAATTATGGAAACTCGTTGCCTCAAAAAAACTAAGTAAAGCTTACTTAAGATGACTGTTAGGACAACTTATTCATTGCAAGTCTGCAGTATTAACAATAACTTGATATTTCTGACTGTACAATACTAATTGTTTACCTACTGACAAACATGTTAAGTTCAACTAAATGAAAAAACAATTTGTGGTACCATGAATATTTTTAAAAATAATTAACAACAATTTTTGTAATGATGTTAAAATCAGCCCAACTTTTATTTTCAAACACAACAAGGTATAACAGCCAACATACTGGACACTGTTCTGCTGAACAACAAACAATTATATTGCCATCACTGTTATAATCTTACAATGAAACAAAGTCTCAGATTTAATTATTCTGAAAATAAGTTTTAAGTTTGTTTTGTACTTACATTACTTATATAATCAAAATAAAATATTTGTTGTTCTGTCACAAGTGCAGTCTCTAATTTAAACAACACATTTGTTTTCCATTCCAACACAGGAGCTGGGATGTTGTATTATTTTAAGGATGCTTGTTTCCAGTCCAGGCATTACTGCCTGAATGACTGTCATGGATCGAGGTGATCCAAATGTAGGTGCAGAAGAAAGTCTTTAACTTCCCTTAAGTACACTGGCAGTGGATGTGGGTTGGAGATGCAATGAGCTTGAACCTGCAGGCGACCATCTTCACTGACCACACCATCTGTGACGGAGGACTCATCTCTCCTGGTGTCCTGCAAGCAAACAATCATATTTTTTGGAACATGAACTTAATTGCTTTCTTAAAACATTTTTTTCTGCATTTGGTATAAAACAGACTCCAATTTAGACGATCTCAGGTTCCCTCCCCACCGGAGAGGTGACATTCAATGTCCCAAATTGTCAGTCTGGATAACCCTGACCACCACCCAACACACAATAATGTCATGAAAGCATCATTTTAAAAAGGGCTATGCAAACATGGCCTCCCCTCTGTCAGTGCGCCCAGGGTGGCTGTGGCTACAACGTAGCTTGCCATCACCAGTGTGTGAATGTGTGTATGAATGGGTGAATGACTGGATATGTAAAGCGCTTTGGGGTCCTTAGGGACCAGAAAAGCGCTATATAAATACAGGCCATTTACCAATAACTTTCATTCTAATGATGTGCAAAATGATTTTGGGCACAAAACAGATTTTGCTGTTAGAAAACTTGCAGACTTCACTATATACAGTGTAGACCCTCTAAACTAAGTTTGGGGATGTGATCTTTCAAGAAATGCAGACCAAACTGTTGTTGTTTGTTCACTTACACAGCATGTCTTGTAGAATTAACTGTGGTCACCAGCAACAGCATAGTGCAGTCACATCTCAAGTCTAATAACAGAAGACAGGAAAAGATCAGTAAAGAAACAACTTCCCCAAACCAAAGCACAAATAAAACAATAAGTAAAACAGGCTGATCTAAAGTATGATTAAAGTTCAGCCTGATTAATATAAATGTCACTGACAGTTGCTAATATATTGGAAAACCAAAATACTTACTGATGTCTTTCTGTCCAACAACAGGAGTGCTGGTCCCGAGCCTCAAAGACAGTAAGAAGCAAGCAGAGGGGAAAAAACAGAACATTTTTCAGAAACTGATTTGATCCTTAATGGCTGTGCAATCATTGTAACATAGAGTTTGCTTATGTTGTTAAATAAAGGCTAGATTTGACATTAATAGATGCCACAGATGTTGTAAAGCTGCCACAAAGCATGAAAAAAAAAAATAGACGTCTCCGAAAACGTCGGACATTTTTGCAAATATGTGATGTCTTGATAAATCGAGCAGATATTTGAGCATTACATAGCTACATTGTCGCCTGAAAATATCTTAAAAGTTTATTTTGTGACCCAGAAAAAGTAATAAGTTTTTCAGCAGCTCCTCCGCCATTGCCGCGCTTACAAATACGCACAGGCTCCGACAACCGTGGCCGATGCGATCCTCCTTTTCCCCAGACTACCCTTTCTGGGTCACAAAATAACCTTTTAAGATATTTTCAGGCGACAATGTAGCTATGTAATGCTCAAATATCTACTTAATTTATCAAAATATCACATATTTGCAAAAGTGCTTCCACGTTTTCGGAGAGCTCTGTTATTCACCCCCACACCCCACACCTACCCCCCCTAACGGCTGCACCTCCCGAAGAATTTTGTCTGGGCTCTTATCTCACTTATTTATTTCAAACAATCAACAGAAAATTTCACCACATAGTTTTATGTAAGGTTTTTAAGGCTGTGGTGTTAATTTTTAAGTAAAGACGAGCCCAGCGGCAGCAGCAACGCTAGGCTAACACTAACTAGCTAGCAAGATTTTAAACCTGGTGCTAAACTAAGAGAAGCCACAAAATCAGTTTGAATAAGAGTAAACATTTACTCACCAAGTCAGTGTATCAGGTAAAGATCCACAGCAATGACAACAATAATATCTTGAGCTGACGCTTCTCCAGGTTTGCTCAACATATTCCATAAAAAATGCACCGTGAACATGCGGACTGATCCGAGAGGGAGGAGGACGGTAGTCACGTGGCATTTTCAAAACACATCTTTCATCCTTCCGCCCTGAGAAGCAAAACTTCCAGCTTACTTAGTTTTTCTAAGTTAAGACAAATCAAATAAATGGAGTTTATCAGCGTTTTTGCATAAAAAGTACTGGTAACTTATTTAAATTGAGTTCTAATAACAAATTGATAAAAATTGAGTTCAGCCTATTTAATATTTTTAATTAAACACAATATTACATTTTACAGTGTACATTATACCCTGTGGCAGAAGATGATGGATTCAAAAAAACATCCCTAACTGTTAACAGGTATCGATGAGAGTAAAATCTACATCTTACTATTGTGTGTTTGCTGTTGATTGATAATTGCTTAAATCCACGTAAACGGAGCTAGTGCCTGCGGGAAGAAACGAAGCTACGAACAATACAGAGACATGTTTGAACAAATGCTTGCACGGAGCGTTTCTTTGATCCATCAGTGGCAACCAGACCATTTCCTCCCTCTGCCAAAAAACATTCACGAAACCTGATTGGCTGAGTCAGTACAGTTTGTGCTTACACCAAATCATCAAACTGTGTTTTGGCAACCACAAGCTATGACCAAGAGAAAAGTACAATGGCTCCAGAGCAGAAATTCTCCAGTAAACCTAGAAACATTATTTTCTATATTTTCATTAGCAAGTTTTATGAAAGCTAAAAATGTTTTTTTTTTTTTTAATGGTACAGGATCTTGACACCACCTAATTTACCCTGAAAGCCTCTTTTCTAATATGTTTTTACTATTATCTCATCAGTGCTAAAGTCAGAGATATCAGTTTTAGTAGGCTGTTCAGTGGATATACAGACAGTCGGAGGAAAAGAGAAATGTCTGTGATTCCCACGATTACCAACATTTTAACCTGTGGGACAGATGCTCAGTTTATGGTTCTGACTTGTTTATTCATGTGAAAAAGAGTCCTGCTATAGCATGTGAGGAGAAAAAAAATACCTTAGAAGCATTGGGGCTGGTTGAGACATGACAGAAACATTACAGTTTGCCACAAAAAAGAAATACAATCAGTATTTATAGGATAACCCGTTCTTGTTGGAAGCCGTCTGATTTGAAGATGAAAAGAAGTCACCCCTTTTAAAATGTAAAAGAAGTGAGATGTTCAGTATTTCCAGAGAGTTTTTCTTCAAAAGGGAGAGAATGTGATTACAGTGAAGCTTTTTTTTGTTTTGGTCGATGCTGTTTTTCCAGCATTGAATTAAACAAGCATCTCATTTCTAATTGTAAGCTTTTATCTTTGTGTAGCACTGGCCTTTAAAACAGAACAGTCAGGCTGAAACTGCACAGGTGTACAAACACACAACTGAAAAAGTATTTGTTTCTTTGAGCCTTACTCACAATATATCCAAAGAGAATGATAATGCCAAATAATCTTTCACAGAAATACACCTAGCACTAATATTGTTTGTGAACTGTGCACTCATTGTGATTTTTTTTTTAACTGATTACAAGAACAACAATAAAGGGAATTTTAAGACCATGTATCCCCTAGAAACAATCTTTGGTTTAATCTATTTGCAAAAGAAAACATTCCACATTTTCAGAAGTATGTCCATTTCCGTATCTTCTTTCTTTTCTTCCTTATGTAAAGGATATAAGAACTGAAGCTTAAAACAGATTCAATCAGATAAAAGGAAACTATGTAACAGTGAAAGAATTATTACTATAATATACTGTTGTATTCTTCACTCTCATCTTGCAGCACATAATTGTTACTTTGTAGACTTTTAAAAAACAAGTTTGTGATGCTAAATAACTTAAAAAATATGGTGCAGAATATTTTGAACTGCTAAACAGGTTTTCACTTCACTTTTTAATGAGGAAAAAAACCCAAGCTGCTGTGGTATTTTTAAAGACTGGTGTGGAAAAGTTGAAACTGTTCTCAGATGTCAGAGATCAGATGGTGTGAATAGCAGTCTGTCAAACACTAATTGCAAGTATTCAAGGTTTGTGTTTCAGCCGGCGCTGCTGTGCAACCAGAGGTTGATGGTAGCAGGCTGTCATAGAGGAGTTTTCCACTCACCCTTGTTCCTACTCCAGCAACATTTTTGCTGTCAGTTTATTGGGTGACTCTAGTGACATCATTACTGACGCGTGCTGACGATGACTCAGGCTTAAAAATGTGCTTGCACATGTCTGCAAACAAAGCACTTCTTAAAGATCTTAAGCGGTTACGCATTCAGCGGAAATGACAATTGAAGTGGGCCAAAGAAATCCAAGACAGGAAACATGGAAAATGTGGTGCCAAACAAGACTGCACGCCCCCAGAAAACGTCTCCATTGGCTCTTTGTAGACCCTGATCTGAATTTTACAGTTATGCAATCTCGAGTGGCAAATGATAAGTGTATGTGTGGTAGAGCTTGGGACCCTGGCAATCGTAAATGTGTTGCAAAAGAGTGCGTTTCAACCTAAACCATCATGTCTTCCAACCCTAACCAACTGGTTTTGGTGCCAAGCAAGTAGAAAGTGCAAAAAGCTTTGTGCTGGAAGATTCTTTTCTTTTATCTATTTTGACTTTTCATTGAAGTTTGATTCGTTATATGGACACAGCTTTGGTTGGATTTAGCAGAAAGCCCTGATAAACTGTACAGCTACGTTCTGTTTCTGTAGAAGGATAAAAGTCTTTAGGTTTTAAGATTGTCTTTGTAAGCCTGGTTCAGTTAGGTTAATGTTTAGTTTTCTGACTATAGATATAGATATCTGGTTTACCTTGATTTCTGTGTATTTCCATATTATTTCTAGCATTACGAGTCTGTAAACACGACAGTTTGAAAAGTTTTGGGGGAATTCTGATAAAACCTTGTAGGAGTATAAGTCAGCTCACGTTAACAATCCATTAAAATTTGACTTGCATCCGCCAAACTCTTCAAGGTCAACTGAATGATTTACTGGTTGAAAATAATAACTTAGAAACTATGATTCTTACAAATGCGGTGTGTGTTGTCAACACACAGAAAGTAGTGTATCAAAGCCAGTTCGATTGTTTGCTCCCAACAGGAAAAACCCCCCATCAAGGAATAAAATTGCATCTAGAAACGAATATTTATTTTTATTTGTGCTCATCAGGGAAACATAAAGACTTGAGATACTGAAAAACTTGGTCAGCAGGTAGTGATTTCATACTTGCTGATTTCTAATCGGGAAACTAACTTGCTCCAAAGCAGGTTAGGGTCATAGCAAAAGTTACCATGTTCATAAGTGAAGCACGTTTGATGATGGCATGAGATAAGATTTCAGCTCAGATGACTTAAGCTATCACACCAACATAACATCTCTTTGCTGCTATCAGAAATAATCAGCAAGGAAGCAATGCCGTCTTTCTTTCTAGTGTTTCATTTAGTTAATCTACAGAAAATATACAAACACTTTAAAAAGTTCAAGTAGAAAAATCACAAAGATGTGAATCATTAACTGGGATTGGTCGTCAGGATCTTACTATACACACTCGAACTTTAAGTAGAACTTGACTTGGCAGCTGAAACATTTCAATATGGGAAACATGCAGCTATTTAACCTGATAACAATGAGTTGGCGTGAGAAATATTTCTTTCTTTTTACGCTATTTTCAAAAATACAGATGAGTGAGTGAGACACAAAAGGGTGTGAGTGGGTGGGCTATTTGTCAGTGCTGGTTTGCTTTGCTTTCTGTGAGATTATAGCAACAAAAGCGCTGATATGCTGCAACCTTTGCCCGGGTTCATTCTGACGGTTTATGTATAAAACTTTGATGGATGGACATTAGAGCTAACTGACTGTACCAACACCAACATTTGTGTTCACACATTATCTGTCCAAGGAGCAAAAACTGTCTTTTGTTACTTATTTTGACTTACATTAATTCTCAAATAGCTGAATTTAACTTCTTTTAAATGCCACACATTTAAATTTCCCACATCAGCACTTAGACATAATTAATAAGAGGTCCAGAGAGAAGCTGATTTATTATACCTAATCCAAAAACCTGTAACATCACTGGGACTGAAGGATTGGTTCACATTTTTAAAGTGTTCTTGATAAGAGTAGATTAATACTAAACAAGTGAGAGAAAAAACATTGCATTTTGTGGTTTTTCTAGCTCATAGTTACTTGTGTTTTACTGGAGAGTGTTGCCTTTCATGATAAGGAAGTCTTACAGGGAATTTTAAACACAAAAGACACGTGACATGAGTATTTGGCATGGAATTATCATTTATTCCTAAGAATTTGTGGCTTGATTACCTGGAAAAATCTCTGTATGTGGGAAAAAAAGCTAAAAACAATATTGAATTGAATGATCCTTGGGTCCTCGGGCATTTAAAAATACATATGATTCTGTAGTGCAAGAGCTCGGAAACACTTCTGAAACCCACTAACAATGATCACAAATCATTGCTGCATCTACAGATGCAACTTCAAACTCTCCAGTGCAAAAACGGACATGAACAAGATCTTGCCTTCAATTCAATTCGATTCGGTTCAGTTCAAGACAGTTTTATTTATATAGAGTCCATTTACAACAAGACTTTCCTCAAGGTGCTTTATATTGTAAGGTAAAGACCCTATAATAATACAGAGAAAACCCCAACAATCAGATGATCCCCTATGAGCAAGCGCGTTGATGACAGTGGGAAGGAAAAACTCCCCTTTAACAGCAAGAAACCTCCAGGAGAACCAAGCTCAGGGAGGGGCGGCCATCTGCTACGACTGGTTGGGGGTGAGGGGAGGAAGACAGGTCAAAGGCATGCTGCAGAAGAAAGCCAGAGATAACTATAACTAATAACTATTATAATAATATCCAATGATTAAACGCAGATCCTGCGCTCTGGGCCTGAGATCATTTAAGATGGACTGAGGAAAAAAGTCTCCTGTTGTCAAAAACTGCTTTTGAAATTGTGAATAGATAGACTTTTTCATTAAAATTATTATTCACTTCTTTAAAATTGTATTTTGATTACAGTATTATACAGTGTTATGGTTGAAGTTTCGGAACCATAGCACTATAACATTTAAACATCTAACATCACATTTACAAGAAAACAAAACAATTGTGGAGTTGAAAAACTGTCTATTAACATGATTAGACCTACTTTTAAACAGAGTATCCCTAAAACTCTGCAGCCTCATCGCATCTTTTTAAAGTCTTAATTAGGGTGATTAAACGTTCCAACATCCAAATTTTATACTTTATTTTCATTGTGTCTGCTTATTATTAGTAAATATGAAAGTGGTTATGTTTCATTTTTATTTTATGCTGTCAAGCCCTTTGAGTTGCATCGCTGCATGAAAGATCACATCAGTTAAGTTTACTACGGTTACATACAGGTTGTGTTGCATCACAGGTTTCAGGTTAAGTAATTCTTGCAGAGTCAGCCAGGCTGACTTTTTTTACCTTTGGTAAAATCTTTGTGTTAACAGAGAATAACATACCTATGTTTTTAAAAAGAGACTGTAATGGTAAACAGAAAAAAATGCTTGAAGGTGGTGAGGGTGGGGTTTTCCTCTAAGGTGAGTAATTGTCTGTATCTCCCGCCTGATGGGAATGGGATGACGACTGTGCTTACTTAATTTAAAGGATCTGTGGACTTTTTAATCCTCATCAGTCATCTCCAAGTGATTCCCTGTCCAAGTGAAGCAATTAATGTTCATGTTAGGCCTTGTATGCAATGTGTCTGATTGAAAATGGTTCCGAAAAGGTGACCGAACTCTGTCAGTCAGCTAGCTTGGCTAACAAGCTACCATGCCAAACTAATCTTTATGGAAGGAGGCAGGACTCGTGGTGGGAGAGTGTGCGGAACAGTAACATTGAGGTAAACACAAACACTGTTGCTTGGCTCCAGGCAGTGTGAAGAGGATCCTCTCTAGGATCAAGGCACGTAAGGCCGCCGGGCAGGACAATATACCTGGTCGTGTTTTTAAGAACTGTGTCGGTGAGCTCTTTGACGTCTTCAACATCTCCCAATGTGTCTCTAAGCCACAACCATTATACTCATAACACAGAAGCCCCTCCAATTTGGTTATAATGACTGTCAGCCTGTAGCGCTGATTTTCATCATCATGAAGTGCTTTGAGTGGCTGATCATGCAGTACAACAAGCCAGTCCTCCCTCTCTTCCTCCCCCCATGACCTGCTTCAGTTTGCATACAGGTCAAACAGGTCCACAGAGGGTGCCATCTCCGCTGCTCTCCATCCTGCCCTCAACCACCTGGACGTAAAGAACTCATACAAGCATATCAGATGTTGTTCTTAGATTTCGGTTCAACATTCAACACAATCATTCTTTAGCAGCTAATAAAAAAACCTACGAGATTCATAACTCAAAACCCTTTTTCTGTAATTGGTTCCTCAGAGAGAGGCTATAAAATGTGTGGGTTGGCAGTAACCCATCCAAAAACCATCATGCTGAGCATTGGTGCGCCACAAGATGTGTTCAGCCCGCTGTGCTCTATCCACCACTGTGCACCAACCTCCAGTACCAATCACATCGTCAAGTTTCCAGACGACATGACTGTAGTGGGCCTCGTTGCTAACAATGATGAAACCAATTACAGGAATAAGGCGAGCCTTCTGGTCCAGTGGTGTTTTTACAAAAACGACAATCTCTTCCTGAATGTAGAAAGGACAAAAAGAGATTGTGGTAGGTTTCGGGAGAAGTCATTCACATCAAGTGTTGATGGTCAATGGGGCATTAGTGTTGCTGTAGAAAGAGTGAGCAGTGCCAAGTTCCTGGAAGTGCACATCTCAGAGGACTGCTCCTGGTCTGACAATACCATATCGACTAGCCCTGGACTGTAACACATTCTCTCACATTCTCTTACATTAAAATATTTTATTCTGCTTTCTTAATTCTTCTTTACAATAAGGTGAGAGAGAAACAGTATTTTGTTTCTCCTGTATGTCCTGTACATGCAGCGAATTGACAATAAAAAAATCTCTGAATCTTGAAGAGTCTCAGTTTCTGCTGAGACATTGGATGGTAGGCTCAGAATTTGGCACAAACAACATCAAAGCATGCAACCATCTTGCCTTGTGGAAACTGTTCAGGCTGCTGGTGTTGTAACAGAGTGGAGGATAGTTTTTAGGCACGTTTGGGCCCCTTAGTACCAACTGTGAATCACTGAAATGCCATACCTGATTGTTGTTGCAGACTGTGCCTAGCCCGCCCACACTCATCTCAAACTGGTTTCTTCAACATGAAAATGAGTACACTGTCCTCAGATAGCCGCCAAATTTACCAGATCTCAATCCAATAGAGCACCTTTGGGATGTGGTGGAATGGGAGATTTACATCACAGATGTGTAGCCAATAAATCTTGAGCAAATATGTGATGCTATCATATCAATATGGGCCAGTGTGTCCTTTATCCTGTCTCCTGTGCCTGAACGTACAGGATTGTCTGATTGTTGGGATTTTCTGTATAATACTGTAGAGCAGGCTTGGCCAACTCCCCAACCCTTGAGGGCCGGTGTCCTGCAGGTTTTAGATCTCACCCTGGGTCAACACACCTGAATCAAATGATTAGTTCATTACCAGGCCTCTGGAGTACTTCAAGACATGTTGAGGAGGTAATTTAGCCATTCAAATCAGCTGTGATTGAATCAAGGACACATCTAAAACCTGCAGGACACCGGCCCTCGAGGCCTGGGTTTGGACACCACTGTTGTAGAGTATTTACCTTACAATATAAAGTTCCCCTTAAAAGAATATAATTTACAGAAAACCCGGCAGATATATTCACTGGCAAACAAGACATAAATACTGCAACAACCTAATCACACCCTATAGCTGAGAGTACTATTTAATTTCTTCTGTAGCACTCCAGGTGCAATAACTGGAAAAGAGACTCTGAATATCCTGATTTACACCACTAGTTAAACTTCATTTATGTGGCCTG
This sequence comes from Oreochromis aureus, assembly GCF_013358895.1. NCBI lineage: Eukaryota > Metazoa > Chordata > Actinopteri > Cichliformes > Cichlidae > Oreochromis > Oreochromis aureus. Next base: position 29,692,456 of record NC_052951.1, read on the forward strand.
AAATTGATGCACTTTGAGTCTGTTTTTAATAGGTTTTGGTTTTATGTTACAGAACAAAAAGAAATAAAGGATCACAGTCTGTGGATTCGTTGCAGTTCATTGGTCTGATCATCTGTTTGTGGTTCATGGCTCCCTCTGCTGGAAGAAGTGGGGCATTTCATCTAAAAAGAATTAAACAATTAAAATGTGAAGGACTGACAGAGAATAGAGCTACACGCTTTTGGGTTTTTTTTTATTTCAGAATAAATTAGTTAGTTTTAGTTTTATGTAAAAGGACAATGTAAAACTAATATGTAGAAAATTGAAAATAGACAAAACATGTTTTCTATAAAGCGAACTTTACTCATCCAGTATGATTTTAGATATCATAGAGATGACCAGTAGAGCCGGAAGAAAGAAGAAAGGTCTAACCTTCCTACAGGGTTCATAGGCATCATAAAATTGAAAGTAGGACTCTGGAAAGCAGTACAGTGTATATAGTATAACTATGAGATTGCGCCACAGTTGCATAGCGTGGCCACCCACACGTCCTCTTTGCTGACGGTGTCAGACTGGGTTGGTCTGTTTGTTCAATTCTGTCACTGTAAAGCCATGATAATTCATACTGATGATGTCAACACACGCATACTGTCTTCTCAAGGTGAGGAGGTGTCAGATTTCCTCCTGCAACAAGGTCTTATGGTAAACAGACGTGAGCCAAACGAAGAAAGATCAATGCATCCAAGTGTATGTGTGTGTGTGTGTGTTTGTCAGAGGGATCAGAGATAATCACAGCAGTCTAATGACCCCTCCAGAGAGACTATAGCTAATCCCCTGCACCTCTGGGACACACTGTCATACGGTGTGCTTCCCTACTTCCAGGGAGCTCTCATGGGAATGTGTTCAGCTCTGGTTTGATGAGGGATTGTGGGCGGGGCTTTGAGAGTGGAGAACTGGTGTGGGTCAAAGGGGCTTCAGAGGAGATAAGTACATGTTGTGGCTGCATTTATGCAGCAGACCTGTTTTTCAAAGCATAGGCTTTTAAAGTGACTTTTAAGGCAGTGATTAACTTAGCCTATTTTCTGTCTTTAAAACGTTCACAATGGGAATCTGTTACAGTACAACTTTTCTGTCTTCTGCACAATAGCTTGTCAGTGTAATAAACATGCTTTTTTTCCAGGACACTAAAGGTTAATGGATTTTGGACTCTTTTGAAAGCACCATTAAGGTTGAGGAGACTTATTTTTTCTTGATGGGTGATTTTAAATTAACAGCTGACACTGAGATGACTTGTACAAAGGATGATGTAACTTTCAGGTCTCTTCAAGTATAATTTACAGAACATGCATGAATAAACAGAAACCGGTGCCCTTTGTGTGACTCAGTTGTTAAAAAAACAGAAAGAAGAGAGAAGAAAAAAAGCGTGGTAGTGCAGTTTAGAAAAGTGGTACTGTAAAACTAAATGTAGTATATCGCTAACAAGCTGAAACTGGCAAAAAACTATAATTTCAAAAACACCACCATCAGTGGTGGGATGTGGCCCAACTTGTACTGCATCTGCAAATTATAATGAGCATCTCAAGTGAGTGATGCACATTTTCATTACCATTTGCTAAATTCTGAACATGAGAGGAAATGATTTATAAATCAGAGGGTTCAAACATTTTCTACCACAAATTTGGAGCTCGCACTGGAGCAAATTTGGAGCTTTTCAACTGAATTGGAAAAGCTGAAGCGGGTGGATGGTTCCCACTTGTTGATGGAGCACAGTTTTGGCCAATCAGCATCTCGCAAAGTTAAAACGAGCATATTTATGGACCTGGGAAGTTATTAGCCAGTGCTAGTGCAAGTTGGTATGCTTGGTTAGCAAAGTTCATCAGTAATTCACATTGAAATGAAATGATTCGCAAATAGGTAGATGACAAAATACACTCACCAAAGGTACTGAACAGCAGAAACTTAAACTTTTTGTTCATTTAAACACTAAAAAAACAGGTCGATAGCAGCTGTGCTCCTAATAAGCTGTAACTTTAAGCATTAATTTGAGTTATGAAAATGTTAGCCCGTGTACTGTTCTCATGAAAGTGGAAATTAGCTATATGGACCAAAAACAGCTTTTGTGTTCTGCTGCAAAATCTGACATTTTAATAACACTTTGTGTGGACTGACTTTTGTAGCCAGCCTCAAGTCACCAATCAAAAATTTCTAGTTACTGGAGCATTCATGGTGGCTTCATTTTCAACCTTGCTGAGAATAAATGTAAAAAGAGCAAGTGTAACATATTTATCCTAGATTTACATTTACCTTTACTATTCAGGATGCTGTGAACTGCTAAACAAAGTAAAACATTAAGAAATTCCCATGCGATTTTATTTGCACAGTTGTAAAAATAGAGTACATTTACTGTAAGGAATAAATGAATGACGCCTGTCAATATTTGTTTGGCTACAGCTCTGACCTAACACTGGATGCAACAATGCAAGCAAGACGGCTGTGATGTGAAGGCTTGTTTCCTGCTACAAAAGGCCCAACTTAAACCTGCTGCTGAGGCTAGGTGAGGTTTTTGTAGTATCATAATTTCAATTTGCTAATGACCACAGAAAATATCATAATTTGTTATTGCTTTTTTTAGTCAGAACAACTGCACAACTGAGCAACAGTGTGTGTCAGTGTGTTTGTGTAAATGATGTATGTTGAGTAATTCAACTGCACAGTAAATCTTATTAAGCCAGAAAGGGATCACTACAGAAAACACAATTCCCTAAATGTATGTATGTGTGTGTGTGTGTCTATGTGTGGGTATCCCCTGTTCCTGCCCTTACCATAACCTCTTCTGAGGCTCATATCTTGACAAAAGAGTGGATTTGAGTTTTAGATGGAGTACATGAACCCTGTCACATGAACGGATGAGTATAAAGGAGCCTAAAGTCCTTAACTTTCTTGTTCTGGAGAACAACTAAGCTGGAAGAACTCAAAAGATTTGGAAGGGGTTTTAAAACGACAATTCATCACCTATACTTTTGTCATATTCCAACAAGAATGAGGGCTTAGAATCAGAATACTTTATTTATCCCTAAAGAAATTATGTGAAGCAGAACTCAAAGCAGAACTCAAAGAATATTGTCTCTATATCAGTTTAACCCTTTATACCCCAATTGAATTTTTTCAGAATGTTCCAGATTCTTGAAAATAGTGAAAGAAAGCATTTTTTCTGTTCATCAGATTTCCCCTAAGGAGCTCTTTTAAACTATATATGACAACTTAAGAGTTGAACATTTCATCATCTATTTCTTATCTTTTTCTCCTCCTCCTCTTTTTCATCTGTCTCCTCCACCACTGTTCTCTCTACGTCATCCTTTTTCTGCACACCTCAAGCCTCATCTCCCCGATCTGAAGTCAGGGCCTGTGGAAGCCCGTTTCCACCACTAAAAAAATAAAAACAAAAAAATATCCATAACTCGAAATTTCAAGTTATTAACTCAAAATTTTGAGAAAAGTAACTCGAAATTTCAAGTTAGCGCTGCCAATCATTAATTTATGTGAATGACCTCATTTCCTTGTTACCTGGAAGCTGAAACCCAAAAAGCTACAAATGCTACAGCTAAGCTACCAGTATTACAGCCAGTGCTGAATGCACATATTGCTGAGTATTTTCAGTGTGGCTTCAAAAATGACGAAATCCTTTTGTTATTAGTTGAATCACATGGCATTACTATCAGCAAACGTACTCTCGAACGCGCCAATTTGTTGCTATACATTGGTAGCTCATGATCTGGTTTTAAGTGCACATTCCTCTGCGCCATATCTTTCCAGGTAACAAGAAAATGACGTCATTCACTTAGGTTACTGATTGGCAGCGCTAACTCGAAATTTTGAGTTACTTTTCTCAAAATTTTGAGTTAATAAGTCAAAATTTCGAGTTTATAAGTTGAAATTTTGAGAAAATAATTCAAAATTTTGAGAAGGATAACTCGATACTTTTTTTTTTTTTTTTTTTTTAAAAAGGCTTCCATACAGGGCTCTACCCCACAATGTGCATAAATATTTGTATTCACTCTAAATATTGTTGCATTTACAGGTTTTCACCAGATTGGACATGCAACCCTACCATCTCCAGACAGCTGACAAAACCTAGCTAAACATCAATGGCTTGGCATAAGTTAATATTATGCTAACTAGCATTAGGCTGAAGTGTCCTAAAAATCACACTTTTTCTCTGATAACTACTTTAAATATAATCTTACATCGTATGAGAGTTTATTCACCGAGTGTCCAGCTAAGGTTGTCCGATCACAAGGTTAGATACACTTCGAAGAAAGTTTCAGAAACGCAAGCTAACAGCAGCTAATGGCGGGGAAAACAAAAGTGCTTACCAAAAAAGTCCAGGAAATCCTTAACAGCTCACCTCAGTATCACTGTCATTGGTTGTAAGTGAGCTTCACTGACTCATCAACTTGTATCAGACTCCTTTCATTTAGATTTAAAGCCTCCTTCAGAGTAAATAGACATGGATGCACACCGGCATTAAGAGGTAAACAGTGATCTTACAGCTTACAGTCACTGGATACACACCAGCCAGAGCGTTTGAGGGAACTTGTGGTAAATGCAAAACTTCACAAATGATTCATTGCTAAGTGTTCATGTTATTAAAATCTGTTAAAATATATTGTGTACAAACACATTTTTATACACAAACAGTATATAGGAACATGCCTGCCGGCCATGATTGTACAGAGAGTTAAAGGTCTTTATTACAAAGATGCAGTTAAACACAAAGAGCTTCAATAATGGCAGGAAGAGCAAATCCAGGTAAGAGATTTTGTGACTGGAATAGCTTAGGTATTTCTGCTGTTGAAAACAGAAAAAAAATCAAATCCAAAGCCAGGCAAGTATTAAGGGTTGTTTCAGTGAATAATGTCAGTGGATTTGACTTCGTCCTTGTTTCACTCTTGCTGTCAGCTGAGGGAGGGGTAGTACACCGTCATCCAGAGAAGTCCAAAGAGTGAGGAGATGCAATATAGACTCTTCTGGCTTTGCAAAGGGGTCAGCACTGGCACTGTGACCGTTCTGACCAGCATTCAGCATTAATTACAGCCCAGTACACATCGATCTGCAATGCACTGTGTATTCTGACAGATATTCTGATGTCAAAGCCAGTGTTCACCGATTTATACAAAAGTAGTGCTATCCTTGGACTGGCCAGTCTTTACTTCTGACATGACTTCTGGATGGCAACTAGTTAAAGTTGGATGTAGCAGGTGGGGGAAGCCTAAGTCATGTTTGGAGAAAATAATTACTTAGAAATAAGTAAGATAGTAATTTGGTTTGTAATTTCCAGTAGATTTTTCTTTGTCTGCAGACTGATCATTTGACCTGTGCTGCCACTCCAACAGCCTCTGCTCTTTGTAGATTAAGCCAATAACAGGTACATACATACATAACCGGATATATAATTTGATGTCTTTCACCTTACCGAGTACAACTGCTTGATTACTGTACAACAAGTAGAATTGTTTAAGTTTGCAGCTTTTTACTTTTACTTCCTTGATTATTACAAAAATGTCTTTACTTACTACTCCTTACATTTTCAAAGCAGCCTTGTTACTTTAGGTTTAATGCATTTCAGTGGAGTTATTGATTATTTTGCATAAGTGCGTGCTTTCCCAACATCAAACCTGTCTGAACCTAGATGGAGATGGACAATAAGATATAAAACACCCTCCTCTTAGTGCCTCCATCACTGGGGCATACCACACATGAAGAGATGAAAGAGAGAAAAAAATTATTTTTGTATCATTTATTGTGCTGTATTCAGGGGTTCAAGTGAGCCAAAGTGATATTTATAGCCATTTCTCACAAAAAAGCTGTTTTTAAAGATCTCACCTTTTAAAAATATGTCTGAAGCTTCTATCCACAAACTTAACCAGTGTAATCCTGCACTAAACTGCCCGTTATCTTCATGCAGTCTTTAAACTAAAGACATTTTCTATACTTTCATTTGTTTTGCAAGATGTGAAAAAAAAAACATAAGTCAGCAAAACATGATCTAAATATCCCATATCTGATTTTAAAACTCTGAAGTGTGCCAGGACATTAAACGCAAGATTTAAGTTTCCAGTCAATAAAATCTCACTTGTTAGCAGAGCTCACCTGCTCTCACCTTCTTCTCTGTTCCTCTCTTTCTCACATCTTTCTCCATCTATTAGTGTTGTGCATTAATGTTTTTGATCTCCCTGGTAAATACAGCAACTGTACACTGAGCTCACATACGTGTTGTGTAACAAACTGCACAGGGAATGAAAATATAAGCCATTTAGAAATCATTAAGAAATTTATGCTTGCTTCTCTTTTATAGCTAGCTAGATGCTTAAGTACTGTGACCACAACTTTACATTCTGCACCAGATTGCTATTACTGAGCAAGTATCTCTATGCCATCATTACAAGCAATGCCAGGCTGCAGCACATGAAAAATGAACTCATTCAAAAGTAATATGCATTAACGTGCCTTTCAGATTTAATTACTCATTAACTGAAGGTGCCAGGACACTGTTCCAGATTGTTCTGGCACTTTAACCACTAATGGCAATTGGTAGATATGAAGCATGGAGTTCTAGGTTTGAATCTTCTGGCTGGCTGGGGCCTTTCTGTCCGGTGTTTGTATGTTCTTCTTGTGTCTGCATATAGATGTAAAGCTCTGGAATAATCACACGTGTTCCTCTAATAAACAAAAATATAAACTGGACTTGCACTATGACAGATCCAGTGGGTGAATCCAGGTACTTTGCAGTAATGAGGGCTTGAGTTTGAATCTCCTGGCTGCTTGGGGGCCTTTCTGTCTGGGATTTGTACGTTCCTCTTGTGCCTACATGGGTTTCCACCGACGTCCCTCCACAGTCCAGAATGTTAGGTTAATTGGTGAACTTAAACTGAGTATAGGTATGTATACATGGTCGATGGCTGTATAAATATGTAAGGAAAGTGGCTTGTATTTTCAAGTTCTTTGAGTAGTCAGAAAAGCACTGTATAAATGCCCATGAGTTCTACATACTGGGAAAGACCTTCCAAGGCTTCTAGTCATGTCAGTTAAGTGCTCAGACTATTATCACTGTTATTGTTCTTGCTTGTCCATTTCTTCTATTGCAGCGTTCAACACATCGAACAAGGGACTGTTCACGTGATGCCTAAATGCAGCTCAGCCCTTGAAATATACATTTCAATCAACGTTATGCACCCGTCAGTAAATGCTGTAATGTTGTGCCTGATGGATGTCACACATCTGTCATTTGAAGACTCAAGTTTAATATCACATTTAACCCACCATTCTAGATATATCACGAACTTCTTGTTACCTTGTGGAAACATCTGGGTAAATTTCACCCACTGTACATGTAGCAGACTAGACTAATTACACATGTTCCTCTAATGGCAGCAGAAAACATAAACTGAAGATGTGATGAGACAACTCCAGGGTGAATCCAGGTGAGCGCTTTGATCTCTGTGCAGCTTTTTCTCTTCAGTCCACCCCCATAGGTGCAGATGAAAAGCGAGAGCATGGTTTTAAGATATCAGTGTTCGGACAGAGCCCGCAGTTCCGTGTTAAAAAGGTGATTCTGACAACAGGTATGTGTTACATTTGTACTCTGTCTCTCCCCCTGTGGCGGTGCGATTCACCCAAAAATATTGAAAGAAACAAGAGAAAAAAACTAATTCGGCTTTTAACAGAATTCACACTCACCTCTCTCCCAGGCTGCTTTTGAAGAAGCGTTTCATCCTCTGGCAGTGCTGACATGATCAGCCGTAACGTTACCTTAGGCTACCATCAGCCTCAATGTAGATCACATACCAGCAGAGAGCAGAGGTGGGCCACTCATGTTGAAAGAAACAGAGCACACGGTGTGAGAGCCTCAGTCCACCAGCAGATGGCAGTGGAAATCAGACTTCCAGGCTATCCTTCTGGTTGCCATAACCAACACAGTTTCCTCCAGCTGGCATAGAGCCACATTTATACTAGGCACAAGTTATTCTTGGCTAATTTGCACCTGATGTTCACTTAATTAAGACAGAGACAGACAGAGGGGCCCGGAGAGAGCAACGGTGGCAAATCTCTTGACATGATGCAGAAATAATACCAACCCTAGTAATTAAGATGCGAAGCAGTTACACAGAAGCTAGACACACCAACATGAATGTACATATGCACACCCACACGCACAAACACTAATGATGGCAACCTGTTCTAATCCAAACATCAAGCAAATTAGCACGAGAATCCGTCATACTGAAATGCCCCGAGGGTTTTTGTTTTGATGCTTATTATTTAGCATAAAATCATCCTTTTGAGCCACGATAATCACTATCTGCATTTCTATTAGAGAGACAGATAGACAGATATAACTGATGTCTAATGCTCGAGCCATCACAGGACTGAAATCCTACTAAAATGCCACATGCTGCAGTATGAAATGGGCACATGCAGGGGGAAAGCATCACAGAGCCACCACACAAATATCACTGAAACTGCAAAGTGACGCTAAATGTCATTGTGGTGCTTACTTTTGACACAGCTGCACAATGTGGGTAAAGTGATCTCGCTTTAAAAACACGCTCGTGAATTCCCGTTGCTTTCATGCAGTCTGATAATTCAACCACAGAAATGTAAGCTGACCCCACCGCTGCTGCTAATAAACACAGAATCATCTACATCTGCTGTGACGGCAGCAGAATATAATGTTTCCAAACTCTCCTCCGTCCAGTCTGAATAAGCCTTCGTAACCTCACAGGCTCTGTGGTTCATTAGTATAAAGATTTATGAAAAGGCTTCATTAAAATTGCATCCAGCATTTCACTGCCTGTAATGAAAGTTGGTGCGAGTGTCAAAACCTCTCCCATTAACTAAACTCGCCCAGCGCTGCACGACTGGAGAGTCTTGCATCATGCGGTTTAAATTTTGTACTCGCTGCTGGGAGATTAACACCTGTGTTTACGGCACAGTTTAGACAGAGATTGTATTGTTGACTAATTTATGACATTTACTCTGTGAGACTGAATGATGATTATTTTGCCTGTCGAATATCTCTGCAGATATAAAGTTTTTAAAAGCAACTAATAACTTAATTTGATCCTATTTAGCACAAATTCAGAATGACATTTTCAGATAGTAGAAGAAGAAATATTTTTTTGCTTTTTAAACCACAGTTCCACTTGATTGATGAAGGATTTGGACATGATATCTTAGCCAATGCATAGAGAAAATGAATTAGAGATGTTTCATAATTTATCTCCCAATGTAATTGTTGGAGCAGGAGAAGAATGAAGTGCAGGAAACCAGGACCAAGTAAAAGTCCAAAATCCAAATCTTGAGTAACCAACACACAGAGGCAGCTACTGAAACAAATAAGGTGTACACACAAAGGCAAACATGCAAATATGCAAAAGCAAAGAAAAAAAAGTAAAGAATTCAACAGAAGATGCAAGGATGGCTTGAAAAACTAACTGCTGGTGTACAGTGACATCCAAAAACAAACAAAAATCGAAAACCATGACATCTGCTGGCTGCCTTTGTGGTGTCAGTGTTTTCATACTGTATCTTGAGCCATGTTTATGCTACAAACTAAAGCCCCTATGATTCTTATATAAACTTTCCTTGATGATAGGTATCTCCAAATATATTTAAATTTATAAATGGGAATTTTCTGATTCCAAAAATGACAAAAATACATCTTTTATTATTGTAATGTGTGCGTTTGTAATTTTTGTAATTTGTGGGAAATATTTACCACAACTATTCGACAAGATAATAATCTACACAATAGGTCTCCCGATGTAACAAACAGCATAACATCTTCTGTTTCCAATATTTCCAGGTGGCAGGGGAAAATATTTCCGCTTAAAAGTAAAAAAAAAAGATCTTTGTGTCCAGCGAAGATGATGGTCTGTATCTTCTGTGTTCATTAGTTCAGGGGTCTGAGTGATGGCAGTCACTCAGGTCCATCATCACCAATCCTCACTCGCCCTCTTTCCTGTTCTAATTGCCTGAATAGTCGTACTGCCTTTGCCCATTAGTATAATATCCATTAGTCTGCCTTTCCGACCCTCAGACCACCACACCCTGTCTTTACTACACCTCTGAGACACACACACAAACGTAGTTGCAGGCAGAGCATAACACAGACATACATAGAAGCATTGTAACACATGCAGAAATGTCTAATGAGCCTAACATGAGTGGGCTCTCTCTTTGTTTTGTTCATATTCACTGTGATTTTCGTAGATTCATTACTAACCACCTCTCATTTTTACTCACCCTGCAGAGCTTTGATCTGCTTGGAGCTGTCTCAGTCTAAAACTCACACTTCTCCCAGCACACAAACAAGTACAACGAGCATCCTGCAATCCGGCTTCCCCAGAAGTGACGAGCTAATGTCGAGCTCGTCTGCGAGCCTCTGGGTAAGAGCTGAGCCCTTATCCAACCTGCTTTTATGAGAGTGGAGAAATGGAAAATAGGGAAATGATTTATCTCAGTAACCCTTCAGGAGTTCCTCTGATCTACCAATGAGATTGTTCTCTCACGCTTATGAAAATAAAGCTTCATGCAAAGTAGGAACATTTTATCTGACCAGGAGGTGAAATAAGTGAGCTGACTTTTAAAAAAGTGTTTGAACAGACTACCAATTACACATGAAGTTCAACTTCCAGGTTCATGATGTAAATGACCTGTAAATGATGGCGGCGCGCACAGACGCAGCGGCTCACTGCTCCTCACGTTCGGTGTTTTGTTTTTTACTTTTTCTACGTGTATCTGTGTGGATGTGTGTGTTTTTTATTATTATACAACGAGTAGAGTCCACTTACAGTCGTCAGGACCTTCTGAGTTTGGGATTACGCTGTGCAAGGAGCATTACATCGGACTACCACCATTTTCACGGCATTCCGGAGGACATAATAAGAGCTCCAGGGTCTCCGTGGTTGGTTCTTCCCAGCGGCAAGACAAAGAGGAAACGTAAACAAAGGAGGCAAAAGCGTGGCTGCAGGGCGGGCCCACTAGCACGGCTAAAGAAACAGCCATTTAAGCCACCGCTTCCGAGTATTTTCCTCTCTAACGTCAGGTCCATAACCAACAAAATCGACGAACTGAGATTACAGATTGCAGTCAACAAGTGTGTACGGGACAGTAGCATAATATTACTCACAGAGACTTGGCTGCAGCCATCAATTCCGGACTCGGCTATTGAGCTAGCAGGCTGCACGGTCCACCGTCACGACAGGAACGGCCACTCCGGTAAGATCAAAGGAGGGGGTTTATGCATCTACACCAATGACAGCTGGTGCAAAAACACAAAGATTGTAGACAGCCATTGTTCCCCGGATTTGGAATATTTGACTGTGAAGTGCAGACCCGTCTACATACCTCGCGAGTTTACTGTTGTCATGGTAACGGCCGTGTATGTACCACCCGATGCTAATGCTAACTCGGCCATGGAGGAGCTGCACAAGACAATAAGCAACCAGCAGAACTCCCATCCAAACGCAGTGCACATTATAGCTGGGGACTTCAACCATGCTGATTTAAGGTCAGTATTCCCCAGATTTGAACAGCATATTAAATGTGCAACCAGGGGAAAAACACATTGGATAAAGCCTACAGCAACATCCAAAAGGCTACAGAGCAACCCCTCTACCACATCTAGGTTTGTCAGACCACATGTCCGTGCTGCTGATCCCTGCATACACTCCCATTAGGAGAAGAGCCCCCCCAGTCACAAAAACTGTGAAAACCTGGCCAGAAGGTGCATCACATCAGCTGCAGGACTGTTTTGAAAACACGGACTGGAGCGTGTTTGAACATCAGGACCTCGAAGAGCACACAACATCAGTGCTCTCATATATTAACTTCTGTGTCAACAGTGTCACTGTGGACAAACGTCTCCGGGTGTATTCAACCAGAAACCCTGGATGACTAAAGAGGTCCAGGTCCTGCTGAAGCAACGTGGCGCCGCTTTTAGATCCGGTGATGGTGTGCAGTACAGTGCAGCCAGATCTGAGTTGAAAAGAGGCATCAGAGAAGCCAAGGCAGCGTACAAGAGAAGGATCGAAGACCACTTCAGCACCAACAACTCACGACAGGTATGGCAAGGAGTTCAGCACTTAACCAACTACAAACCTTGCAATACCACGTTGACTGAGGGCAATGCGGAGCTTGCGGAGGAGCTGAACCACTTCTTCGCACGCTTTGAGGTGAAGGGACCAGAGGCAGCAGCAGCAAAAACATCGGACAGCAGCAGCAGCCCAAGCCTCATAGTGCAGGAATATGAGGTGAGGCGCACACTGAGGGCAGTGAACCCCAGGAAGGCCGCCGGACCAGATGGGGTAACCGCAAAGGTCCTAAAAAGAGTGTGCAGACCAGCTGGCTGGGGTCTTCACTAAGATCTTCAACACTTCACTGTCCCAGTCCTGCATCCCGCCGTGCCTAAAGTCAGCCACAATTGTCCCACTGCCAAAGCGTACTAACATTAGCAGCCTCAACGACTACCGACCAGTTGCTCTAACACCTGTTATAATGAAGTGCTTTGAGAAACTGGTCCGACGTCACATCATGTCCTGCCTGCCACCCACACTCGACCCACTCCAGTTCGCATACAGAGCTAACAGATCAACTGAAGATGCCATTGCTACAACGCTCCACACCACCATATCTCACCTGGAAGTGCAGGGCCGTTACGCCAGGCTGCTCTTTGTTGACTTTAGCTCTGCTTTCAATACGATACTCCCGGACAGGCTAATAGTTAAACTGCTGGAAATCGGACTTCCTTCTACCACCTGCCGCTGGATCAGAGACTTCCTGTCAGACCGTGTACAGAGAGTTAGAGTGGGGCCTCATCTTTCCTCAGCCCTCAGCCTCAACACCGGCTCTCCACAAGGCTGTGTACTGAGTCCCCTACTGTACACTCTGTACACACATGACTGTGTTAGTACCCACCCAGACAACGCAGTCATCAAGTTTGCAGATGATACCACCGTGGTGGGGCTCATCTCAGGGGAGATGAGGCGGCGTACAGAGCTGAAGTTCAGAGGCTGTCAGATTGGTGTGTAGATAACAACCTGGACCTCAATACCACCAAGACAAAAGAACTGGTAGTTGACTTCAGAAGGAGGAAGTCCGAGCTGCAGCTTGTCAGCATCAATGGGGAGTGCGTGGAAAGGGTCTCCAGTTTCAAGTTTCTGGGTGTGCACATAGACACAGACCTCCAATGGAGCTCTAACACCTCTGCGGTCTTAAAGAAGGCCCAACAGCGTCTCCACTTTCTGAGAATCCTCAGAAAAATGGACCTGAAGAAGGAGCTGCTGACCGTCTTCTACCGCTGCTCCATTGAAAGTGTGCTGACATATTGCATCGGTGTATGGTTCTCCAGCTGCACCACAGCACACAGAAAGGCACTCCAGAGGGTCATCAATATGGCCCAAAAATCATTGGACATCCTCTTCCCTCCCTGAAGGACCTGTACAGCACTCGCTGTCTCAAGAGGCACGCAGCATCCTACGAGACTGTACACACCCAGGACACCGGGTGTTTAAGCTGCTGCCGTCTGGCAAGAGGTTCAGGCTGCTGAGGTCCCGAACAAACAGACTCAGGGACAGCTTTTACAACAGGGCAATAGCCCTAATCAATGCAAATAGCTGACCTGATTGGCTACCTGCCTGGACTTTTTTTTTAGGGGAGGTAACAATGTTTAAAACAATAACAATAATAATATTTATATTTATAACAAGGTGCAATAATAATTAATGTGCAATAATAACAGTGTGCAATACACATAACACTTCTTCTTTTTTATTTCTAAGTTAATATACTGTGTTGTGTTGTTTGTGTTGCGTTGTGATGTGTCATATCGTGTCGTGTTGTGTTATATGTAGTACCGACGTAGGACAGTTTTTCCAATTTCATTGTACTACTGTACTATGTATGACTGTGCAATGACAATAAAGAATTATCTTATCTTATCTTCACGACCCCTCCTCTCGTTGTTGCTTTGATTACTGACACAAGCTGAGCCACATACAGACTCTAAGAATGTGTTCATAAAAGTCACAGGTTTTGAGTATGATCAGTGTTGCACTGTTACATCGATGCTTGGTCAGGACTCAACAGCTCCATGTTATGACAGATTAAAAGTCCTTCAACATGTGAAATAGACACAAAGAGACAGTTGGGAAAATTGCTCTTGTTAGACTTTCTACTTATTTTTGACTTTCTATAGTTATGATTATATTTGTAATGCGTATGCCAGTAGTTTGCCTTCATGTACAAATGTGAGTCAGAGTCTTCTTAAGTAAGAGTAAATGAGCAAATACAGTAAATACAAGTGAAACAAATTTATTAAAGGTCTGGGTGACCTCTAATTTCCTGCTTCTAAATTCAGATAAATCCGAGGTTATTGTACTTGGCCCCCAAAATCCTAGAATTATGGTGATGTTTAATTAGATGCTTACTCTGGATGGCATTACCTTGGCCTCCAGTAACACTGTGAGGAATCTTGGAGTTGTTTTTGACCAGGACATGTCCTTCAATGCACATATTAAACAAATATATTGGGCTGCTTTCTTGCATTTGTGCAATATCTCTAAAATTAGAAACATCCTGTCTCAGAGTGATGTTGAAAAACTAGTTCATGCATTTATTACTTCTAGGCTGGACTACTGTAATTCATTATTATCAGGATAAAGCCTTCAGTTGATCCAAATTTCTAGCTCTCTTCCACAGCATATCTTTTATCTTCTCTTCCTCCCCTCACCCCTAGCTGGCTATGGTGGATGGCCGCACTTACCTGAGCCTGGTTCTGCTGGAGGCTTCTTCCCGCTGTCCCCAAGTGCTTCCTCACAGGAGGTTGTCTGTCCCGGGTCCTTACCCTACAATATAGAGTGACTTGAGGTGATTTGGCTTTTTATAACTAAAGTTGAATTCAGTAGTTTTACTATGGGATTTATCTTTGTAAGGTAAATATTTCCACAAAGTTTAGGACAGTGGTGTCCAAACCCAGGCCTCGAGAGCTGGTGTGCTGCAGGTTTTACATGTGTCCTTGATCCATCACAGCTGGCTAAATGGCTAAATTACCTCCTCAATATGTCTTGAAGTTCTCCAGAGGCCTGGTAATGAACTAATCATTTGATTCAGGTGTGTTGACCCAGGGTGAGATCTAAAACCTGCAGGACACCGGCCCTCGAGGCCTGGAGTTGCCCAAGCCTGGTTTAGGATATGAAAAGATAAAGTAGTATTTCTTTATAATGTGTTGTTTATATCCTTATAATGTGCTCCTATGTTAAGAGTGTCATATAATTGTCATCCAGATCTGATACTGAGCATTTTGAATTTCTCATGTCCAAATAAACTATCCATAAATCCATCCTCTTAATCTCCTATCTAATTTCGGGTTGCAGGAGGGTTTAAGGTTATCCCAGTTGTCATAAAGTAAGAGATGGAGTACGCCCTGGACAGTCCACCAGTCCATCGCAGTGTTAACACACACAGACTGATAGTCATTAACAATGAAATTCACACCTACGGCCACGTTAGAATCAGTAATTAACGTGAGGTGCATGTGGTTGGGAGAACAATCACTGAACACACTGACTAGGCTGAGAGGGTACCCCTTGTATTAAAATGTAACAAGAAGGGGATCCTGATATGGAGGACCAGAAGAGCCACGCGCATCGAAATAAAAATTTCTGTGCTTTAATAATGAATTTTAGAATAAATTCTGCAATTGTAAATTCATTTTTGAATTCCAATTTAATAAACTGCATTTCAAAATCCTTTTTCCAATTGCATTTCAAAATCCTTTTTCCAATTGCACTTTAATAAACTGCATTTCAAAATCCTTTTTCCAGTTGCACTTTAATAAACTGCAGTTCAAAATCCTTTTTCCACTTGCAATTTAATAAACTGCAGTTCAAAATCCTTTTTCCACCTGCAATTTAATAAACTGCAGTTCAAAATCCTTTTTCCACCTGCAATTTAATAAACTGCAGTTCAAAATCCTTTTTCCACTTGCAATTTAATAAACTGCAGTTCAAAATCCTTTTCCACTTGCAATTTAATAAACTGCAGTTCAAAATCCTTTTTCCACTTGCAATTTAATAAACTGCAGTTCAAAATCCTTTTTTCCACTTGCAATTTAATAAACTGCAGTTCAAAATCCATTTCCCTTTCCTGTTCGCTCTGGGATTAGCTGCTGGATTAGCTGCTGGATTAGCTCTTCGATTAACAACTTGCTGGAGGCTATTCAAATTAGCCACACCGTGGGATGTAAGGAGCTCTCTGATTGGTTGGTCAGACACAGGCTGTCTGCCAGCCTGGATTTTTCTAGCTCAAAGCTTCTCCCTGCTACAGGCGTGTGTGCTTGTACAAAGGCCGTTCAGCGTCGGGATTTACACTCGGCTCGACACGGATATGTGAAGAATGAAGGGACCCTGCAGCGAAACGGAGAGCCAACCTCTGACTGAGTGCCTGTCTACACATTCTGACCACCTGTTGAAGGTAAGGTGCTAACGTGGCTAACGCTAGCGTCACCGCACGTAGCCCCCGTTATTTTAAGATCATCTTAGCTAATGAAAGTTTTACGTCGCAGCTGTACGAGCTCGCTACGTGTTTTATAAGCTGCTGTGCTCTTCACAAATAAAGCTGGAAGCAGCTCAGACTGTTAGAACCAGCACTGAGCCCTGTTACATTTATACGGTGTTAGAGCAATGGCTGCAACCTACAGCCTTTAAACTAGCGATTACAAATGCTGACAGTAAACTCATCAGTCCAGATGTTACCACATTACTCTGTGGTACTTAAGAGTTAAAACAACTGAGACAGGCTGATTAAAATAACAGCTGTCAGTTCTCTCATTCAACATATAAAGACTGGAGATCACACTACTGATTTCAGTTCATTTAATATGTGAGTGCACAGATTCATTCTCAACTGGACATAAATGATGATCAAAGGTTGTATATATGATGAATTCATCAAATCCCAGCCTCTAACACAGTGCGCTGAATCTTAGCTTTGAATGTCCAGTATATTCTAATCAGTGCAATGTAAGCATTCACCGAACCTATAGTATCTACACCTGTGTGGCAAATGTGTGGTAAAGATACAGATAATGAAATTTAATTATTAATACAATATACATCATGAAAAATGAAAGCTGAAATTGATTCAGTTTAGTACTTTTCTCTGTATGCTCTGTGATTATAAAGGCCTTAAATTCTGTGATATATACTGTAAATGATTTTCACAGAGGTCTTAAAGTACTTAAATCACTGCTGATAGTCTGGTTGTTTATATTTTCACATGTTTTTGTGTCTGTAGGGCTGTTTGATGACGATTTGGACTCCTATGGGAGATGAGGACACACCCACATCTGTTCCATACTGCAGCCATTGATGGTGTTACAGCTCTGAGTCAGATTTGGGCCATCAGACGCACACACTGGAAAACCAGCACCTGGACTTCATGCAGGAGAGACGGCCTCAGTGATGGACTCTGCATCCTCTACTTTACCTCTAATCTTTCTTCTTTAACACACAATTAAAATCACTCCAAAAGAGTGTAAACTTACTGAGGAAGTCTCTAACTTGTACACATTTGTACTTTTACTTGTTTTATGAGTTATTTTTAAGAAGAGTAAAGTTATTCACATAAAGTTGTTATTCTTCTGTATTTATTCTTTTGTATCATGTACCACAGTCATACTGAACTTTACAGACCTGGTGAATTGGAGAAAACAAAGATCACACACACATACACACACACACATATCATTCAGCTTCAGCAGTATTTCTATTCATCTTATGAATTTCCAGTCTAATGTCAATTCACTGAGTTCAGTTTTGGTCTTAAACTCCAGAGAATACCACCTGGTTCAACAATCTTTTTATCTGATTATTGGCAAAATGTTTTCTTCTGAAAGAAGAAAACATTCTTCTGAAAGAAGAAAACATTTTGGGCTCAATTTCAGCCTCAGGCAAAATTGAGCCCAAAGAAACAACAACAAAGTTTAGTTCCTCTGGATTTTCCATGGAAAATTGTTTTATCACTCATCCAGGTGACTTCTCCAGTGTCACGGATGAGTGATGAATGTGTCTCCACTGGAAACCATTGTGTCCAGTTAAAGTCAATCGACTTTTTAAGGAGAGTTGTTAGATGCTGTGCTCATGAGGACAATGGGTTTTAACTTGCAGCACAACACAAAGCTGCCATACTGGATCAACGATCAAAACACTTAATTGAGCAGAATTAAGGCAAAATGTAATATCCTCATATGACACATCACACATGATCCAGCATTGTTCTAAGAATGCAAACTTTCTTAATGGAAGTTTCCACAGCTGCCAGAAAGGGACAGATTTCTGGCTGGTCTTAATGAGTGGTCGTTGCTCTCTCGTTTTCTCTGGAATTGCTGCACAGAGGATGTAACACCCACGATAAGCACTGAGGTTTGTGTCCTTGTCAGAAATCAGCAATACTCAGCTTCCAGGTAAGGAAAAGTGGAACCAGAAGATATTCAAATGCATCTCTCCACAGCTGCTGATGAATTCTACAAAAACCAAAGTTTGTTAAAAACATTTGCAGGTGAATCACCACTGATTTATCAGTGACATCCATTTACTCAAAAAATACTGACAAGTGGATAACTAGGATATATAATATCTATATAGATATAATTTCAAAAATGTCCTGTACAAAATGGAACTGTATATGACAAATGTGGTGTGGTGCTTGTGGAATTTTTAACAAGGACCCTACAAAACTTTACAGTACTCATGCTGCCAAACTTTTGACAGCTAGGTGTGCAGTAGGGCTGGGTATCGTCACTGATTTCTAGAATCGATTCATTTCCGATTCACAAGGTCCCGAATCGATTCGATCCACGATTCGATTCAATTCGATTTGAATCTGGGAAATTTTGACAGTCAGAAATATTATAATTCAGATTTCATTGACATATTTTTGTATCTATAAAAAGGAAGCTGACACACGCAAGACTTTATCAAAGGTGTGAGCGTCACAGCAGATGCCTTTGTGTCAAAGTAGCTGAAGATAATACAGAAAAACATGAAGGTGGTTTTCCTGGCCTGGGATTTTATAAAAATATGTATCTGCAGTACATCAAAAACGAAAGAAAACCATTAATCAACATATGAACGTTACCTCTGACGTTACAGCGGTCTTATTAGAGACACGGCTAAGCGTTTTGCATAATTTTAAAAAGTTTAGATTTGTTCAGTATTGAACGGCAGAAATTAGGTTTTCTTTTCGGAAGTAAGTAAAACAAAAAAAACAAAACAAAAAAACAGCGGCCGACAGCTCTGTAAACAACAGTAGAGTTGCGCGTAACAAGCAAGCGAATAATGCAGAAAACAGTACAGAGAGAGAGAGCTGTGCATGAAGTGTGATTTTATCGTGGGTGAAGCAAAACAGTAAAAGTCAGAGGGAATTCATGACGATGTTTACGTGAAGCGTAGTTTGGATCTTCTTTTGCTGTTGGTTCAGTCAATATTGTTTGAGAGAGATAAAACTAACAGCTTTAGAATCAGCGCAAAAGAACACACAAAGCGCTACCCGCCGAAACATCAGAATCAGCGAGCTGTCGGCTTTCAGCACCGACCGTGTCCGTGCAGTTGTTGTGCCAGAAAGTGATTGCCGTCTGCGGGAACGCGCGCAGACGCTTAAAGCTGCAGCGCCCGTCGGGTGAGAAAGGCGACATCTCACTGATTCTGATCCACACGGGCGCTGTGTGTTTACGTCCTTGTGCAGAATCCGTGTACCTGCTCTCATTTACTGTCTTAGCTGTTTGGTGGTTGTTGAAATTTTGTGAGGTTTCACCTGAGATTCTGGCGTTTCGGGCAAAATAAATTTATATTAAAAAATCGATTCAGGATTTTAATGAATCGATTTCACGTTATCAAGCCAGGCAATTTTAATCGATGAATCGATTATTAAAACCCACCCCTAGTGTGCAGTTCCTGCTTTAAATGCATTCAAAATCTAAGTGATAAGAGGCCAGAAATGTTTGAACTCGCTTATGAACCTACATCACTGAGGCCGCCGTCTCTCCTGCATGAAGTCCAGGTGCTGGTTTTCCAGTGTGTGCGTCTGATGGCCCAAATCTGACTCAGAGCTGTAACACCATCATGGCTGCTGCAGTATGGAACAGATGTGGGTGTGTCCTCATCTCCCAGAGGAGTCCAAATCGTCATCAAACAGCCCTACAGACACAAAAACATGTGAAAATGTAAACAACCAGACTATCAGCAGTGATTTAAGTACTTTAAGACCTCTGTGAAAATCATTTACAGTATATATCACAGAATTTAAGGCCTTTATAATCACAGAGCATACAGAGAAAAGTACTAAACTGAATCAATTTCAGCTTTCATTTTTCATGATGTATATTGTATTAATAATTAAATTTCATTATCTGTATCTTTACCACACATTTGCCACACAGGTGTAGATACTATAGGTTCGGTGAATGCTTACATTGCACTGATTAGAATATACTGGACATTCAAAGCTAAGATTCAGCGCACTGTGTTAGAGGCTGGGATTTGATGAATTCATCATATATACAACCTTTGATCATCATTTATGTCCAGTTGAGAATGAATCTGTGCACTCACATATTAAATGAACTGAAATCAGTAGTGTGATCTCCAGTCTTTATATGTTGAATGAGAGAACTGACAGCTGTTATTTTAATCAGCCTGTCTCAGTTGTTTTAACTCTTAAGTACCACAGAGTAATGTGGTAACATCTGGACTGATGAGTTTACTGTCAGCATTTGTAATCGCTAGTTTAAAGGCTGTAGGTTGCAGCCATTGCTCTAACACCGTATAAATGTAACAGGGCTCAGTGCTGGTTCTAACAGTCTGAGCTGCTTCCAGCTTTATTTGTGAAGAGCACAGCAGCTTATAAAACACGTAGTGAGCTCGTACAGCTGCGACGTAAAACTTTCATTAGCTAAGATGATCTTAAAATAACGGGGCTACGTGCGGTGTGGCTAGCGTTAGCCACGTTAGCACCTTACCTTCAACAGGTGGTCAGAATGTGTAGACAGGCACTCAGTCAGAGGTTGGCTCTCCGTTTCGCTGCAGGGTCCCTTCATTCTTCACATATCCGTGTCGAGCCGAGTGTAAATCCCGACGCTGAACGGCCTTTGTACAAGCACACACGCTTCGTAGCAGGGAGAAGCTTTGAGCTAGAAAAATCCAGGCTGGCAGACAGCCTGTGTCTGACCAACCAATCAGAGAGCTCCTTACATCCCACGGTGTGGCTAATTTGAATAGCCTCCAGCAAGTTGTTAATCGAAGAGCTAATCCAGCAGCTAATCCAGCAGCTAATCCCAGAGCGAACAGGAAAGGGAAAAGGATTTTGAACTGCAGTTTATTAAATTGCAAGTGGAAAAAAGGATTTTGAACTGCAGTTTATTAAATTGCAAGTGGAAAAAGGATTTTGAACTGCAGTTTATTAAATTGCAAGTGGAAAAGGATTTTGAACTGCAGTTTATTAAATTGCAAGTGGAAAAAGGATTTTGAACTGCAGTTTATTAAATTGCAGGTGGAAAAGGATTTTGAACTGCAGTTTATTAAATTGCAGGTGGAAAAAGGATTTTGAACTGCAGTTTATTAAATTGCAAGTGGAAAAGGATTTTGAACTGCAGTTTATTAAAGTGCAACTGGAAAAAGGATTTTGAAATGCAGTTTATTAAAGTGCAATTGGAAAAAGGATTTTGAAATGCAATTGGAAAAAGGATTTTGAAATGCAGTTTATTAAATTGGAATTCAAAAATGAATTTACAATTGCAGAATTTATTCTAAAATTCATTATTAAAGCACAGAAATTTTTATTTCGATGCGCGTGGCTCTTCTGGTCCTCCATATCCTGACGAAGAATAAGGAGCTTTTGAGTGAGACTGTACTGATTGAAATCGATGAAAAAGGGACTTCTGGCACAGGATGATGAGAAGAGATCTAGCACTAGATGGAAGAATGCTGAGAAGCAATGTGCTATCACTGCATCATTATTTCATAGTCTGAAGAGGCAGATCCATCTCAAGCAATGTCAAGCAGTCAATCAAGATTAGCCTTTGTACGTATTTATGTGAGTGTAGTACGGGTGGGGCAGTCGCTGGTACAGCTTTAAATTTTTATTCAGCGCTGGGTATCTGTCACTCATTGCTCTGGGGCAACAGAACTGGGAGAAGTGTAGCCGGATTACACAAACTGAAAAAAAAAGATTAAATATTAAGCTTGCACTTCTTTGACTGACCTGGTATATGCAGCAAACTGATCTGAGGGAGGTCAGGTCTTTAAAGGTCAAAGGTTGGAAACAGGAATGAGAGCGTGTAGAAGGAAGAGGACCTGAGGGACCCGCCTCGAGGCAAAGTGCTGCAGTAGTTTCGGACAAATGAAGCGCTGGAGTTTCGGCCTTCACTTGTCTGGAAGATGTCATGATCACAAGAGGTGTCAGTCACAGGAGATTAAGGGACATCCCTTGAGCGGTGGTCTTCTGGGATTCTCCTCCATCAGCCTGCCCAGGTGATGAGATGACTTACAACCTGCTTCCCCCCTCGAACCTGTGCTTGCTTTACATGTGTGAACAAACAAATACGAGCCGACGCAGACGATCCGCTCCCCTCCAGCATGAAAGAAAGATGATGGCATGAATGATGTATTGTGCTGTTATACACTACAAACATGGACATGCACACACAGGAGGTGCAGGCGAAAAACAGAGTATCGTGAATGCTACTGTAATTCAGCCTGTCTGCTGCACAGAAAGAGTGGACAGCAGAGAAAGAATAAAAAAGAAGAGGTTGAGTGACAGATGGCATGTTTTGAGTCAAGGCTGACATTAAATGCTTGTATTTTAACCACTTTTTCAAAGGAAGTGTCGCATTAGACATGGGAATGACAGTGGAATGCATCTAAGTAGGTTTACTGTATGTGAAAATTTGGAACTTATTTTGCTTGTTTTTAACCCTTCACTGACAAACCCTGGAAGTTTGACAGCGACGGTGATTTGAACTGATTTAGAAACTCCCTTGGCATATAAACTATAGACAAGCTGGAGAGAAGCTGGCAGACAGACAAAAAAATCTGAAAAGAAGAGATTTTGAAGCACAGACTCCTACAGGACTCCTCATACTCCTAGTTTCTGACACCCATGTCACTGACATTTGGATATTTTGTCAGTGTCGGCATCAACAGCTGTGGCAGCACATCAGTGTTTGTGAGGTTATAAAACTGCAGCTACGCAAGATAATGTGGGATTCAGCTGTGCAGCGTGTTAAACAAGAACAATATGAGGATAAAATTTTAAGCAGCTTGAGCTGAGCGTGAAGTGGCCCAGGTAAAGAGACTGCTTTCATTTATGATCAATTATGCATTTATATGGCACTTTTAAACAAAACAAATCACACATTCATTTAACTTTCACAGCAGGCAGCTGTACAAGTGTGTTCACAGTCTGTCTAATGAGTTAGTACACTCAGTTTTTTTGCTACAGGACTCAGTTATGGGTAACACTTCATAAAAGCTATTTAGGTGCTTTCAGCTGCTCTGCTATTTTCCCAACGGGTCACCACAGCAGATGGATCCGTGTCTTTGATTTGACAGAGATCCTGATGTAACCCTCCCATCAACACTTGGAGTTAGGCGAATGTGTTAATAAAAATAGCATGGAGCCATTTTATTATTGTAACAAACAAAGAAGTAAATTATATTTATTGTAATCGGGTCACTTTGTTTGTTAGCATTCTAGCGTCCATAATTTAATGTAACATTTACTATTCATTATTTTGTTTTTGGTATGTCATTGAATGTGCAATGATTAAAGGCCTTTTCTCACCAGATGCATAAACTCGTGCTAATGTTTTTGTGTGTTAAAAATATTTTTCAGACTCAGATTCTGGGTAGGGGAGGGTATAATAGGTACAGATTCTGTACCTATTATGTGGAGATAATTCATGAGGAGGAAATAGCAGCATTTATTTTTTTCAGATTGAGTTTGAGTTTTCTGATTTTTGCATGCGAATAAGCAGATCTGACCAATCAGACCATTGCATTTGGCAACAAGAGCACTCATAGCTCAAAACTCACACCTGTACTGAATATACAATGATTTGGAGATTTATTTTAGATTTAGTCAGCCGTCTCTCTGAAATTATTTCTCTGCTATCTTGAATCTTTAGAATTCATAAAAAAACAGCTGATCAAAAGTTTAAGACCACACCTCCAAAAAAACCCTGTAAACCCCCCAAAACAGAAATCAAAGTTCCGAATATGAACTTAGTAATGAGTGGCTCCACCGTTATTGTTGATCACTTAAAAAATTCTTTGCAGCATGCCTGATGCAAGCGTTTTGATGAGGTGAAGACGGCCGCACGAAGTGCATCTACTGTTTGGAACTGTTGTCCATTTTTGTAAACTTCCCTTGCCATCCATCCCCAAATGTTCTCAATTGGATTTAGATCAGGGGAACATGCAGGACGCTCCAAAAGAGTGATGTTCTTCTCCTGGAAGAAGTCCCTTGTCCTGCAGACATACTATATGTATGAAAGTAGTCGAGATACAGCTTTAACTTCTAGATTAAACCATCAAATTCTCCCTGCTGCTGACTTGTCTTGATAATTGGATGAACCCAGGATGTGGGTTCATCCAACTGTCCCTTTCTTGTTCAGAAACATCAGAACCAGCTCATTATTGTTTAGTGTTGACTTAGTTTTTTTTCACTGTCTTTTAAGGACAAATTATTTTGTTCAGATCCAAAATTGTCAATTTTGAATTTGATGGTCTTCTTTGGCAACACCCTCGGTGTGTAAAGGCCTTTAGTCACGGGATGGACTGACAGTAAGAGCAGTGTCATCCCCAAGCTGTCGTACTTTAATCTGAAACACGATCTTTGAGCTGAGAACAGCCAGTGAAAGAGAAAATAAACAAAAAGTGAAAACAAACCTAAACAAAAAAAAGATATAGATCACTGCAACCTGACCTGCCTATCTGATCGCTTCTTAAAACAATTACTAACATCAGTTACAGCTTTGTAACAAAGCTTCCAGATAATTGTTTACAAACTAATTGTTAATTACTGATGATTATTATACAGAGCTGAACAGTTCAGATGCCCATCTGTGGAAGCGGTGCAGAGATGTTTACTTTGGATTTTTTCCCACTCTGTTTCTATTCCTTTGATCTTGTTTGTATGCAGGTGTGCAAAAATCTCCGTTTGTCTGTATTTGCAAAGCTACCTACTAATTTTCCAGTGTTTGACAACAAAAGTAAGCATGAACTGAAGTGAACTGTATATAACAGCTGTCCTTCATGGGCTTGTGGGGTTAGGACAACAACAACAAAAAGCAGTTCCCTAAAGAAAAAGAAAAAAAGAACCTTATCTGAAATACGCTGGAACTGGTTCAAAAACATACATAATGACTAATGGGGTAGATAAAGCTTCTCAGAAACAACTTAATGCCAGCTTTACATTTACATACCAACTGTCAGGGGTTGATAACATCTCGAGCATCCGATTGAGTGGTGACAAAAACAAACGTACTTATTCTGACAAATCTCACTAACAAGCTTCATTTAGCTGGGTTTCTATGAGTTTCCAACAGACTGAAATAAGATCATAAAAGGCAGTTCAATCAAGTGTCTTTTCAAACCTTCATTTCCATGTTTGAAAACATAATTCAACATCTTTTCCTCGGAGTGTTCATGTTTTACTGCAAGTGTGCCAGAGTTGTTTTGAATTGCCTCTATGCTTACAGGTAAAACATTTTCAGTATCATGGCTACTACATTTCTCTTTTTAACATATGCCAAGTTTCACCTTTTTTATGTTATTTGACACACGCTTTAAAACGTGCTGCTTCTACACACTGGCAAGTCTATGAGTAAAAGTCTTGTACATACTTAACTCTTCTCAGAACAGGACACTGTGAGCTGTGGCCAAAGTTTGAACTGCAGCTGCCGAAGGAATGCATATCAAAAATATATTAAATGTCCTACATATATACTGTGAACACACTTATAGGTTAATATACCAATATAAACCGTGAAAACAGGGAAAATAGAAACTTAGAGTATATTTATGTTCCCAAAAATAAAACCTTGAAGCACTATCCTGATCATTTGACATTTATTTTTATAAGGCGCATTAAGCGAAACAAAACAGTCAGATAAGTCAAACTTTACTCAACTCATTCTTCTTGCTTGCTCCACTTCCGTATCATTGATACAATAATGTTGAATTCTCTCGCAGCTGCTTTATTCCCACTTTGTTGCAGCATATTAATGACTAACCTCGTATTGCGGATGAATTATCTCAGTTGTTCTCCTGACTGAAGTTTGGTCCGTTTACAGCATCCTGCCATGTGATTGCATTTGTCCCTAACCATCGGGAACCCTCACATTAACTTTTTTCGAGTGGAAAAAAGTTAGCATTCATCCTCCAGCTTCACTGTTTATGTTATGCTAACATAGCTGTGTCGCTAGCGATCACGTAGCTCATCATTATATACCAGCTAGCCCAACTTCAGTAACCCTACAAACGTCACTGCTGTTTAGTTTTCTGTCTTCATTTATGTTAGAAGTGATAGCAGAGCTGTACCTTTTAATTTTTTCAGAAATCGCTCAGTCAGAACATGCTATATCAGGTTTAGGTGGAAACTAGCGAGCTAACTTCCTGCTAACTTCTAACTCTGTTAAATGTAATAAATTCTGTTTTCATGGATGCCTGGATGTTAAACTTAATTGTTACACCTGGTAAAGCAGCAACGCTGATCATTTTATTAAAGATGAAAGAATTTAGACAGTTTTTAACTCTCAGTGATGCCGCAGTGTTCGTTTGACTTTGGGACCTGAAACAGACGGAGTTTAGGACCCAGATTCCTCCGCAAGGCTCCTGACTACGATAGCCGTAATGCTCCAACAATCCATCAAGCGGTGAGGCTTCGTAGCTTAGCAAAGTTGTACTAAAACATTTTTTGACAGATTTTTGAGCGCCATATACCACATAAAATCGGTTCGGGGACAGTAAGCACAACCAGAATTCATACATAAAGGACACCGGCTTATAAGGCGCACTGTTGATTTTTGAGAAAATTAAAGGATTTTAAGTGCGCCTTATAGTGCGAAAAATACGGTACATGAAATTTATCATTTTCTTGGTTGTGCTGTCACAAATAAGTCCAGAAACAGGAACAAATAAAATCATTTTTGTGATTATTTTATATTTTGCCATGACACCGAGCTGATTATTGGCTCCATATTATATGGGGCAATATTACTTCTAATGAACATGGCCCCTCCGAACCTCTCCCTGCTGATTTTTTCTTTGCATTCGCTCTGTCTCGCTCTGTGTGCAATCAATATGAGATAAAAACCCAAATGATGAACTCCAACTAAGTGGCGTAAATTGATTGCCTTGCTGCACTACTGGGTATGTAAAGGTGCATCTGTATCAGTGCATGGAAGTGTTCGTGCATGTGTGTTTTGGCGTATATGAGTATATGTGTGTGCACATGTGCCCCACGGGGAGTGTGTGCTCTGTGATCCAGGTAATGCAGACCAGCGAGTGAAAAGGAGAACAAGTTAGAGGCGATCGCGCTCCATCCATCTTCTGTCTTTCACTGACCTCGTTCATCCCGTCTCCATTTATCGATCGATGGGATGACTCTGTGTTGTGTTGGCAGGCTGGTGACAAGGCTTCACAGGGGACACAGGGGTCCCACAGTGAGTACAGACACACATAAAAGCTAATCACGAGGACCCTGTAACACCAGCCATTTATGATTGTGATTTGTGTGTGTGTGTGTGTGTGTGTGTGTGTGTGTGTGTGTGTGTGTGTGTGTATTTGAGATTCTGGTGAACATATTTGAGCTTGGGGCTCTTTTTAGGTGTTAGAAGTTTTAATTCTTCTTTTTTTGTGAGTGTTCTTGTAATATTATCGAATCTTTGGCTGTGTGTTAATGTCTATTCTCGTTTTGTGTTCATGCCTGTTTTTATCACTCATCTCTAAATTCCCTTGTTAAGTGTTAGCATTTATGTCTGTGCTAGACTCTTTTGGGATTCATGAAGGTTATATTCTTTCATGTCCTGTGCTGGTTGTGCTTCCAGTCTGATCCCCTTTTAATCCTCAGTGTGTTTGTATATTGCAGATTGCCTACATCAGTTTATTTCTGCTAAGTTCTGTGCTTGTTCCTGTGCCTTGAATTACACTTGCTCATTGGGTTTTAAACTTGTGATACATTGATTTGGTATTTTTCTTTTGTTGTCTTTTTGTTTTTTGGATTTTAGGTGATCCACACATCCACAGTCAATCCAAGAGCAAACTGACTAATACGCTTGAAGAAGTATTGTTGAAAGATTGTATATTTTATCACTGCATAATTTGAAAGTAGTCATGACTTCAGCTAATAAGCCAAGTTTTTGGACATACTGTTTCAGACCAAAAATGACTTTATTGACGATGTATCAGAACCTCTTTACTGACTTTTCTAAACATATTCAGTAAAAATGGTAAAACTGGGTTTCTTTTGCCCATATTTTGGATCTCTGCTATTGTACTCTATTCCACAACCCATTCCCAATAGATACAATATAGATAATGATAGTTAAATAACAGTTCTCCAGAAAACAAAGAAAGTGAAAGAAAATGGGATCAGACATTTCCATATGCTGGCCCCAGTGTGCATTCAGACATTGTATAAGGACAGAAGTACTGGGCCACTAAGACGATGCTTGATGATGAAAGCCCGTGCCATGAAGCTCTCAGTGTTTTTGTCCTGATGTAATGCCAGAGGACTGCACTATGCGTCTCAGCACTTGGTGACCCCTGTCTCTAATGTTACATGATCTACAACACCACTTAAAGTAGACTGAGGAGGGGAGAAATTTCAAAAACTGACTTGTTGTAATAGTCAGATTGTATCCACCTCTTTCATTTGACATCATTAGCCATTTCTAGGTCCAAACTCTTCTTTGGTTCCCAAACTCCAACAAAAACTGTGGTATCACTGATAGTAAAAAACGGCCCATATTCTTTTATCTTCTATAAAATGATTAGTGTGGCAGTTCTCCCAGGTGTTATAATAAAGCTTAACACCTAGGCATCCATGAAAAAGAGGATTTTCCAAGTTAACTGGAGTTCCAAGTTAGCAGGAAGTTAGCTTGCTAGTTTTTGTGCTTCCAGGGTTACTAAATTTGGTCTAGCTGGCATATAGTGGTTTGCTACCTGGCGGCTAGGTACAAAGCTATGGCTATGATAAAAATAGCAAAGCGAAGATGTCTAAGGAGCTTGGAAAGAAAAGCGTCTGGACTTCTTTGAGTTGCTTGAAGACGTTTCACCTCTCATCCGAGAAGCTTCTTCAGTTCTAAGGGTCAATTGGTGGGGAGTCCCAGATTTAAACCCAGTGGGAGTTTCTCCCCCAAAGAGGGACAAAGGACCCCCTGATGATCCTCTACCTAATCACATGAGCCAAGGTGTGAAAGCGGGTGGGGGTCCTAATCAGCCAGGGTTTCGGGTGAGCTCATTGTGAAACCTGGCCCCACCCTATCATGTGATTTCCTGAGGTCAGATGGCCCAGGATGTGAGTGGGCGTTAAGGCGTCTGGGAAGGGATCTCAAAACTGGACTATAGATGGCAGACAGTTGGTGTCGCTTTTCTTTCCAAGCTCCTTAGACTACGATGACCTGGATGACTGAGAACCTTCACAGACAAAGTGAAGATGGTGGATGAACATTAACCTTTTCACCCTCGATAAAAGTTAATCTGAGAGTCCCCAATGAGACAAATGCAAAACACACCAAACTTTAGTTAAAAGAACATCTGAGATTATCCATCACAAACAAAGTGCTAGTTATTAACATGCTGCTATGTGGTTTGGATAACTAGCTATTAAAAATCCCTGAACCTTAGCTGTTTATACGCTTATTTATATTAAATAAAAGAATATTTAAAGTATTACAACATGTTAAAAAGACATTAGGCTTAATGACCGCAGTCGGAACTTGGAGCCAGGTTGGTACATCATCATGTAAAGAGCGGATTACAGTACCTTACTCGAATTCAGCGGGCTCTCTAGAACGACTGAATCTTTCACAAATGTTTGCTGACTGATTTGGAGTTGATTTTATACAACCGTGGAAATGGAACTGAAAATGATTAAGAGGTGTGGCTCAATGCTTTTGTCCATATAGTGTAGGAAAATCTATATGGGGTCTGGGGTGATGGGCCTGTTTTACTGAGCTGTTTCTAGGTCTTCTTTTCCTCTTAGGGCATTTTTAAGATGACATTATTAAACCATATGTCATGAAAAATGGGCTTGGGATTGTTTTAGTTAAACACGGTACAAAGCAAACCAGGAATAAAAAATAATACTTCTTAGTCAGGTAATTGGCTTTTATGTCCGAAAATCTAGCTAAACAATACATTGTTGGCTTCAATCATGTAAAAATTAATTATAGGCAAGGGAATGACCACGTGTGAACTGATTTATTACAGGTGGAGTTTGGATTTAGCTAAGATCTTTTTTGATTAGTTAACATTTTTTTAGACATAGCAATGGACCCTTATTACATTGTTCATTCTCTACTTTTCTTATGTTTGTGGAACGTATACCAATTGAACAGGACAAGAAAAATACATGAACATCCACATTTTTAATTACCAATCCACAGCTTTGTTCTTTTGGGGCTGGACTGAAACCTGAAACCCATTATTCATCCCATCTACAAGACATTTCAGTGGCTTTGGTTTACAATCACTGCAGACATTTCCCTATCGATCAGTCAGTAGCAATCGCAAGCAATCTGCACCCAACATTTTAGCATGCGACTTCCTTATTGGCATTTCCCTCAAAAGCAGAATTTGATTATGGGTGTTGACATTCAGAGGGATCGGCCACTGCACTGATAATTAGTAACACTGCGCTGATTCAAATGATCCATCATGGCAATGCCTTGCAGATGAAACTGGTGATTTATCATCATGTGGAACATCTGTGACACAGAGGCTCAGGACACCAAGTGAGAAAGGCCTGTGCTGGTGGAGAGTAACAAGCTTTAATGAGCTCTGTATGAACTGTAGTTCACATTTATAAAATTAAAAAGTAAATGAACACAATAGTGAATTGAAAATACAAAAATCAAACGTTTTCAAGACCAACTAGTTCCAATTTTAGGCATCTGTCCAGTTGTTTGTCCCACATTTCAGTGATGGTTCATTATCCAAGACAACAGACTTCTGAATAAATGTATTTATAAGGATGGAGAGTACATTGTGTGTGATTAAAAGGCAGTTGGATTAGTAAGCAGACTAACTGATAATATGCATGTTGATTGGTGTCTCTTTTTTAAGTCATCATGTAAAGTCATAATCTGACTTCATCTCAGTAAAGACACATACTTTATTATCTAACCAGAGCAGGGCCTAGTCACAAAGACCTTTCCCTTCCATTAAAATGACGTGTTCGTTTAAGTGGTTATTACAAGTTAATATGTGTAATATGTGTGCTGATGTTGTCAACTTAACACTGGGCACCTGGGTAACCTGAAGTCATCAAAATGTTCTAAAATTAATTTCTGGCAACTATAGCTTGTATATTATTGATAACATTTCAGCTATCATTGGAATACTTGGATCATTCTACAAAAAATACATCAAATCTAAGATCCCACGTTTTAATTTTTTTTCATCTAATCGAGCCATGCAACATTTAAACTTCATTCTAGGGGCTGAATTGAAAGTTGATACCGTTTAAGTTGGCTTATTTTTACCAGCAGAGATAGTCACATAAAATATTTAGAGTTGAAAAAACACATTTAAGAACTGCCAAAAACTGCAACCAAATCAATTTTACATCCACTCCAAGTGTCATAATCTAAAGCCAAAATCTCACATTTTCACAGGATGTTTTTTAACCAACTTCGGGCATCGGTGTCATGGGATATATTACAGACATACGAGTGCCCTGGATGTTTTATCTGGTAATTCAGTGGTGGAGAAAACATAAAATAGTGATTTTTTTTCAGGCTGGTGTTGCAGCAGTTTGTGAAATAATCTTAAAACATGAATCGTGTTCATGGATGTATACTGAAATTTTTGTTTCAATGTCAGTGACTTTAAGGGCTTCGGTGGAAAATACATTTTGGGTCAGAAGGGCATATTTATTTGTAGAGAAAGCAGAGATGTATCACCAACAAGCAACAAGGAAAACCAGTTTTTAAGACCGTCATCATTTTTTACCCCAGCATTTCTTTTTGTAATGCTGACTCAAAATAGGCTAGTACATTTTGCAGTGCATAAATGATTAACCTCCCCGTAGATGTTAATTTTCAGCCTGCTGCTGTGACGACACTACTGCATACAGTAATACTGTTGATGTAAATTGGAAAAACCTCAGAAATCTCTGTAGCAACCGACAACACACAAATATAGATCTCTAAAACCATTTACTAATGTTATGTTTTTAAAAACTAGACTGTTAAACTGACTGAGGGACCATAAGAGTAATTAGATTAAATTTTGAATCATAATTGTACTCTGTGCTGTGTGTGTGTGTTAACAGTACTTGAACAGATCTCTTTTCCAAAGAGTGTAATAAAAGTTAATCATTGAACGCCACACACTGTTTAGAATAATTCCATTGGAGTAAATAGCTGTGAGGCTTCAGTTGGTCAGCTGTTTCACTGACAGCGACAGTCATGTCAATAGTGATAATCGCAGCAGTTGGAGGTTTGTCTGAGAGCAGGGGTACAGAGACAGATGTGGCTGCTGCTATAGATCCACGCTGCATTATCTGCACGGCCTCAGGCCAATCAACAGCCACTCAGGACACAATAGGAAGTACAGGTACACACACACACACACACATACGTGTTTTCGTGAAATATCAGGACCTATGACAAAAATGTGACAAATGGGAACGTGCCTTTCTGAAGGTCCTAGAGGCATGGGAATCACACAAAGTTTGACCCATGCTTCCAGGAACACGCCCATCTGTTGAGATTTTGGCTAGGGTGAAATTTTGGTCAAACCTGAATTTAATGCTACTTGTGAGGACACTGTCAGGTTTATGTGACTTATGAGTACCATAAGGTCACACACTGATATTTCATGTTTAGGTGAATTGTGAAGCCCATGGAAACACATAATTTTCAAGTATATATGACTTATAAGGACCAGGTAAGGGTAGGTTCTGTATTTTTAAGCTTGGCTCCTTTTGAGATTACAATATAATAGGCATGGATGCACAATAGTAATGCTCACCAGTCGGGTAACTTCTGACAGAAATATCAGACATTTATGTGTTAATAAAACAGTAAATATGAGCTGTGTAGAGACTTAAAAAAGACATAGGTCAAATGTGGTCAGTCTACTTTTTAAGTCTTAATATTGTAATGCATTAATTCATTTTGTAGTGAATGTTCATGTCAATAAAAACGTGGAACATTATCTGCCTTTCTTATCATTTAATTGAAAAAGCACCCAGCATAAACCACAGATTTATGAGTAAGAACAATGCAATACAGAAAACTACAATATTGACATAACTGTGGAAGCAACAAAGTATCTCTCTTGGTTGTTTCTTTTTTTCCTTGCATCTTTCTTTTAATGCAATGATCCTGTTGTGGATGTAGTACTTTATGGCAACCCAGTCTCTGCCTTTACGAGCTGCCGGCTCTGCTTGGAAGCAGCAGTCACATTCCTTTTACCTGGTACTTTGCAGCAACCTTTACTTCATCATTTGTCCACTTGCTTCTCACCTTCCCAGCTGTCATAAATGGAAACAAAAGAAAATATCTTAATGTGAATGCAAGAAAAGATAGAAAATATTCTAGTTTATAGTTTATAATGTGAATACAAAATGTTCTTAAACCTTGCTTTCTACTGGAGCACTTTAAAGGAGCAATGTAACACAAACTAGAGTTGTTGGTTCTACCAATTGAGAAAGGCTACAAAAACACATTCATGTCCTTCACAGCTTAAAACAATATGAGGACAATGTAACACAAAAACATCAAATTTAGTAGGAATAAATATCAAGCTGATGCTTTAAAGGGAAAGTTAGAACTAACAAATGGTACGCCAATTTCTTTCTCCTAAGATCTTCACAAAGAAGTAAAGCTAATGTTGATTTTGGGAAACTTTGACTCAAACTGATTGTTTTAATACAATCAAAGTGCATTTAATTTATGCACTAGGCCCAACTGACACATAAACTTGATTACTAAATACAAAAAAACATGATGTGTAACCTGTTGGAAGAATGAAGTGGGTATGTCACTCACCAATTGGTCTGTATGAGGCTGAGACAGGACCTCAGCACTTGGTGTCTGCAACAAAAAGACAACAATATAACGTCAGAAACATTCTCTAGTATAAATCCCGACTAGATGATCAACTACAGATCATATTTGTAGCAGTGAACATTATTCACAGAAGGATCCGACTTCCTTATACAAGATTCTATAGAAACTTAACACTGTACAGTTCTGCTACCAACAATATGAGGACAGTGTAACACACACTAGAGTTGTTGGTCCAACCACATGAGGAAGGCAACTGAAACACACTCATGTCCTTCACAGCTTAAAACAATATGAGGACATTGTAACACACACTACAATCACTGGTCCTACCATATGAGGACTTCTTCTTAAACACACTCATGTCCTTCACAGCTTAAAACAATATGAGGACAGTGTAACACACACACTACAATCACTGGTCCTACCACATGAGGACTTCTACTTAAACACACTCATGTCCTTCACAGCTTAAAACAATATGAGGACATGACGACTGAACACATGTAGAGTTCATGTTCCTGACTTCTAACTTCTCCTGCTGTTGTCAATAAAAGCTCTAAACCCAACACTGATGTAAAGCCATCTATTTCCCCAGAAATTAAATCATGTAAACTGATCAGCGGGAGGTTAAATGGACAAAAACATGTGTAAAAGGACAAAAATATCAAATGTAGTCAGAATAAAGATCAAGCTGATGCTTTAAGGGTAAGTTTGGACTAACAAATGGTATAGACCAGGGTGCCCAATCCCAGTCCTCGAGAGCTACTGCCCTGCAGCTTTTAGATGCGTCCTTGTTCGAGCACACCTGAATCAAATGAATGGCTCGTTATCAGGCCTTTGCCAGACTTGATGGCATGCCGAATTGGTAATCCAACTATTTGATTCAGCTGTGTTGGAGTAGGGATGCATCTAAAAGCTGCAGGACAGTAGCTCTCGAGGACTGGGATTGGGCACCCCTGGTATAGACAATTACTTTCTCCTAATGCTAATGTTGATTTTGGTTAACTTTGACTGAAACTGATTGTTTTAATACAATTAAAGTACATTTCATTTATGCACTAGGCCCATCTGACACATATACTTGATACCAAATACAAAAATATGATGTGTAACCTGTTGGAAGAATGAAGTGGGTAAGTCACTCACCGATTGGTCTGTATGAGGCTGAGACAGGACCTCAGCACTTGGTGTCTGCAACAAAAGACAACAATATAACGTCAGAAACATTCTCTAGTATAAATCCCGACTAGATGATCAACTACAGATCATATTTGTAGCAGTGAACATTATTACAGAAGGATCCGACTTCCTTATACCAGATTCTAAAGAAACTTAACACTGTACAGTTCTGCTACCAACAATATGAGGACAGTGTAACACACACTAGAGTTGTTGGTCCAACCACATGAAGAAGGCAACTGAAACACACTCATGTCCTTCACAGCTTAAAACAATATGAGGACAGTGTAACACACACTACAATCACTGGTCCTACCATATGAGGACTTCTACTTAAACACACTCATGTCCTTCACAGCTTAAAACAATATGAGGACATGACGACTGAACACATGTAGAGTTCATGTTCCTGACTTCTAACTTCTCCTGCTGTTGTCAATAAAAGCTCTAAACCCAACACTGATGTAAAGCCATCTATTTCCCCAGAAATTAAATCATGTAAACTG
The DNA here is from genome assembly GCF_013358895.1 of Oreochromis aureus. NCBI lineage: Eukaryota > Metazoa > Chordata > Actinopteri > Cichliformes > Cichlidae > Oreochromis > Oreochromis aureus. Next base: position 29,728,480 of record NC_052951.1, read on the forward strand.
ATCAGCGGGAGGTTAAATGGACAAAAACATGTGTAAAAGGACAAAATATCAAATGTAGTCAGAATAAAGATCACGCTGATGCTTTAAGGAAAGTTTGGACTAACAAATGGTATAGACAATTACTTTCTCCTAATGCTAATGTTGATTTTGGTTAACTTTGACTGAAACTGATTGTTTTAATACAATCAAAGTGCATTTCATTTATGCACTAGGCCCAACTGGCACATATACTTGATACCAAATACAAAAACATGATGTGTAACCTGTTGGAAGAATGAAGTGGGTATGTCACTCACCAATTGGTCTGTATGAGGCTGAGACAGGACCTCAGCACTTGGTGTCTGCAACAAAAGACAACAATATAACGTCAGAAACATTCTCTAGGATAAATCCCGACTAGATAATTAACTACAGATCATATTTGTAGCAGTGAACATTATTACAGAAGGATCCGACTTCCTTATACCAGATTCTAAAGAAACTTAACACTGTACAGTTCTGCTACCAACAATATGAGGACAGTGTAACACACACTAGAGTTGTTGGTCCAACCACATGAAGAAGGCAACTGAAACACACTCATGTCCTTCACAGCTTAAAACAATATGAGGACATGACGACTGAACACATGTAGAGTTCATGTTCCTGACTTCTAACTTCTCCTGCTGTTGTCAATAAAAGCTCTAAACCCAACACTGATGTAAAGCCATCTATTTCCCCAGAAATTAAATCATGTAAACTGATCAGCAGGAGGTTAAATGGACAAAAACATGTAAAAGGACAAAAATATCAAATGTAGTCAGAATAAAGATCACGCTGATGCTTTTAAGGAAAGTTTGGACTAACAAATGGTATAGACAATTACTTTCTCCTAATGCTAATGTTGATTTTGGTTAACTTTGACTGAAACTGATTGTTTTAATACAATTAAAGTGCATTTCATTTATGCACTAGGCCCATCTGACACATATACTTGATACCAAATACAAAAACATGATGTGTAACCTGTTGGAAGAATGAAGTGGGTAAGTCACTCACCGATTGGTCTGTATGAGGCTGAGACAGGACCTCAGCACTTGGTGTCTGCAACAAAAGACAATATAACGTCAGAAACATTCTCTAGTATAAATCCCGACTAGATGATCAACTACAGATCATATTTGTAGCAGTGAACATTATTCACAGAAGGATCTGACTTCCTTATACCAGATTCTATAGAAACTTAACACTGTACAGTTCTGCTACACACAATATGAGGACAGTGTAACACACACTAGAGTTGTTGGTCCAACCACATGAAGAAGGCAACTGAAACACACTCATGTCCTTCACAGCTTAAAACAATATGAGGACATGACGACTGAACACATGTAGAGTTCATGTTCCTGACTTCTAACTTCTCCTGCTGTTGTCAATAAAAGCTCTAAACCCAACACTGATGTAAAGCCATCTATTTCCCCAGAAATTAAATCATGTAAACTGATCAGCGGGAGGTTAAATGGACAAAAACATGTGTAAAAGGACAAAAATATCAAATGTAGTCAGAATAAAGATCACGCTGATGCTTAAAGGAAAGTTTGGACTAACAAATGGTATAGACAATTACTTTCTCCTAATGCTAATGTTGATTTTGGTTAACTTTGACTGAAACTGATTGTTTTAATACAATTAAAGTGCATTTAATTTATGCACTAGGCCCATCTGACACATATACTTGATACCAAATACAAAAACATGATGTGTAACCTGTTGGAAGAATGAAGTGGGTAAGTCACTCACCGATTGGTCTGTATGAGGCTGAGACAGGACCTCAGCACTTGGTGTCTGCAACAAAAGACAACAATATAACGTCAGAAACATTCTCTAGTATAAATCCCGACTAGATGATCAACTACAGATCATATTTGTAGCAGTGAACATTATTACAGAAGGATCCGACTTCCTTATACCAGATTCTAAAGAAACTTAACACTGTACAGTTCTGCTACCAACAATATGAGGACAGTGTAACACACACTAGAGTTGTTGGTCCAACCACATGAGGAAGGCAACTGAAACACACTCATGTCCTTCACAGCTTAAAACAATATGAGGACAGTGTAACACACACTACAATCACTGGTCCTACCATATGAGGACTTCTTCTTAAACACACTCATGTCCTTCACAGCTTAAAACAATATGAGGACATGACGACTGAACACATGTAGAGTTCATGTTCCTGACTTCTAACTTCTTCTGCTGTTGTCAATAAAAGCTCCAAACCCAACACTGATTTAAAGGCATCTATTTCCCCAGAAATTAAATCATGTAAACTGATCAGCGGGAGGTTAAATGGACAAAAACATGTAAAAGGACAAAAATATCAAATGTAGTCAGAATAAAGATCACGCTGATGCTTTAAGGAAAGTTTGGACTAACAAATGGTATAGACAATTACTTTCTCCTAATGCTAATGTTGATTTTGGTTAACTTTGACTGAAACTGATTGTTTTAATACAATTAAAGTGCATTTCATTTATGCACTAGGCCCATCTGACACATATACTTGATACCAAATACAAAAATATGATGTGTAACCTGTTGGAAGAATGAAGTGGGTAAGTCACTCACCGATTGGTCTGTATGAGGCTGAGACAGGACCTCAGCACTTGGTGTGTCTGCAACAAAAGACAACAATATAACGTCAGAAACATTCTCTAGGATAAATCCCGACTAGATAATTAACTACAGATCATATTTGTAGCAGTGAACATTATTACAGAAGGATCCGACTTCCTTATACCAGATTCTAAAGAAACTTAACACTGTACAGTTCTGCTACCAACAATATGAGGACAGTGTAACACACACTAGAGTTGTTGGTCCAACCACATGAAGAAGGCAACTGAAACACACTCATGTCCTTCACAGCTTAAAACAATATGAGGACATGACGACTGAACACATGTAGAGTTCATGTTCCTGACTTCTAACTTCTCCTGCTGTTGTCAATAAAAGCTCTAAACCCAACACTGATGTAAAGCCATCTATTTCCCCAGAAATTAAATCATGTAAACTGATCAGCAGGAGGTTAAATGGACAAAAACATGTGTAAAAGGACAAAAATATCAAATGTAGTCAGAATAAAGATCACGCTGATGCTTTAAGGAAAGTTTGGACTAACAAATGGTATAGACAATTACTTTCTCCTAATGCTAATGTTGATTTTGGTTAACTTTGACTGAAACTGATTGTTTTAATACAATTAAAGTGCATTTCATTTATGCACTAGGCCCATCTGACACATATACTTGATACCAAATACAAAACATGATGTGTAACCTGTTGGAAGAATGAAGTGGGTAAGTCACTCACCGATTGGTCTGTATGAGGCTGAGACAGGACCTCAGCACTTGGTGTCTGCAACAAAAGACAATATAACGTCAGAAACATTCTCTAGTATAAATCCCGACTAGATGATCAACTACAGATCATATTTGTAGCAGTGAACATTATTCACAGAAGGATCTGACTTCCTTATACCAGATTCTATAGAAACTTAACACTGTACAGTTCTGCTACACACAATATGAGGACAGTGTAACACACACTAGAGTTGTTGGTCCAACCACATGAAGAAGGCAACTGAAACACACTCATGTCCTTCACAGCTTAAAACAATATGAGGACATGACGACTGAACACATGTAGAGTTCATGTTCCTGACTTCTAACTTCTCCTGCTGTTGTCAATAAAAGCTCTAAACCCAACACTGATGTAAAGCCATCTATTTCCCCAGAAATTAAATCATGTAAACTGATCAGCGGGAGGTTAAATGGACAAAAACATGTGTAAAAGGACAAAAATATCAAATGTAGTCAGAATAAAGATCACGCTGATGCTTAAAGGAAAGTTTGGACTAACAAATGGTATAGACAATTACTTTCTCCTAATGCTAATGTTGATTTTGGTTAACTTTGACTGAAACTGATTGTTTTAATACAATTAAAGTGCATTTAATTTATGCACTAGGCCCATCTGACACATATACTTGATACCAAATACAAAAACATGATGTGTAACCTGTTGGAAGAATGAAGTGGGTAAGTCACTCACCGATTGGTCTGTATGAGGCTGAGACAGGACCTCAGCACTTGGTGTCTGCAACAAAGACAACAATATAACGTCAGAAACATTCTCTAGTATAAATCCCGACTAGATGATCAACTACAGATCATATTTGTAGCAGTGAACATTATTACAGAAGGATCCGACTTCCTTATACCAGATTCTAAAGAAACTTAACACTGTACAGTTCTGCTACCAACAATATGAGGACAGTGTAACACACACTAGAGTTGTTGGTCCAACCACATGAGGAAGGCAACTGAAACACACTCATGTCCTTCACAGCTTAAAACAATATGAGGACAGTGTAACACACACTACAATCACTGGTCCTACCATATGAGGACTTCTTCTTAAACACACTCATGTCCTTCACAGCTTAAAACAATATGAGGACATGACGACTGAACACATGTAGAGTTCATGTTCCTGACTTCTAACTTCTTCTGCTGTTGTCAATAAAAGCTCCAAACCCAACACTGATTTAAAGGCATCTATTTCCCCAGAAATTAAATCATGTAAACTGATCAGCGGGAGGTTAAATGGACAAAAACATGTGTAAAAGGACAAAAATATCAAATGTAGTCAGAATAAAGATCACGCTGATGCTTTAAGGGAAAGTTTGGACTAACAAATGGTATAGACAATTACTTTCTCCTAATGCTAATGTTGATTTTGGTTAACTTTGACTGAAACTGATTGTTTTAATACAATTAAAGTGCATTTCATTTATGCACTAGGCCCATCTGACACATATACTTGATACCAAATACAAAAATATGATGTGTAACCTGTTGGAAGAATGAAGTGGGTAAGTCACTCACCGATTGGTCTGTATGAGGCTGAGACAGGACCTCAGCACTTGGTGTCTGCAACAAAAGACAACAATATAACGTCAGAAACATTCTCTAGGATAAATCCCGACTAGATAATTAACTACAGATCATATTTGTAGCAGTGAACATTATTACAGAAGGATCCGACTTCCTTATACCAGATTCTAAAGAAACTTAACACTGTACAGTTCTGCTACCAACAATAATGAGGACAGTGTAACACACACTAGAGTTGTTGGTCCAACCACATGAAGAAGGCAACTGAAACACACTCATGTCCTTCACAGCTTAAAACAATATGAGGACATGACGACTGAACACATGTAGAGTTCATGTTCCTGACTTCTAACTTCTCCTGCTGTTGTCAATAAAAGCTCTAAACCCAACACTGATGTAAAGCCATCTATTTCCCCAGAAATTAAATCATGTAAACTGATCAGCAGGAGGTTAAATGGACAAAACATGTGTAAAAGGACAAAAATATCAAATGTAGTCAGAATAAAGATCAAGCTGATGCTTAAAGGAAAGTTTGGACTAACAAATGGTATAGACAATTACTTTCTCCTAATGCTAATGTTGATTTTGGTTAACTTTGACTGAAACTGATTGTTTTAATACAATTAAAGTGCATTTCATTTATGCACTAGGCCCATCTGACACATATACTTGATACCAAATACAAAAACATGATGTGTAACCTGTTGGAAGAATGAAGTGGGTAAGTCACTCACCGATTGGTCTGTATGAGGCTGAGACAGGACCTCAGCACTTGGTGTCTGCAACAAAAGACAATATAACGTCAGAAACATTCTCTAGTATAAATCCCGACTAGATGATCAACTACAGATCATATTTGTAGCAGTGAACATTATTCACAGAAGGATCTGACTTCCTTATACCAGATTCTATAGAAACTTAACACTGTACAGTTCTGCTACACACAATATGAGGACAGTGTAACACACACTAGAGTTGTTGGTCCAACCACATGAAGAAGGCAACTGAAACACACTCATGTCCTTCACAGCTTAAAACAATATGAGGACATGACGACTGAACACATGTAGAGTTCATGTTCCTGACTTCTAACTTCTCCTGCTGTTGTCAATAAAAGCTCTAAACCCAACACTGATGTAAAGCCATCTATTTCCCCAGAAATTAAATCATGTAAACTGATCAGCGGGAGGTTAAATGGACAAAAACATGTGTAAAAGGACAAAAATATCAAATGTAGTCAGAATAAAGATCACGCTGATGCTTAAAGGAAAGTTTGGACTAACAAATGGTATAGACAATTACTTTCTCCTAATGCTAATGTTGATTTTGGTTAACTTTGACTGAAACTGATTGTTTTAATACAATTAAAGTGCATTTCATTTATGCACTAGGCCCATCTGACACATATACTTGATACCAAATACAAAAACATGATGTGTAACCTGTTGGAAGAATGAAGTGGGTATGTCACTCACCGATTGGTCTGTATGAGGCTGAGACAGGACCTCAGCACTTGGTGTCTGCAACAAAAGACAACAATATAACGTCAGAAACATTCTCTAGTATAAATCCCGACTAGATGATCAACTACAGATCATATTTGTAGCAGTGAACATTATTACAGAAGGATCCGACTTCCTTATACCAGATTCTAAAGAAACTTAACACTGTACAGTTCTGCTACCAACAATATGAGGACAGTGTAACACACACTAGAGTTGTTGGTCCAACCACATGAGGAAGGCAACTGAAACACACTCATGTCCTTCACAGCTTAAAACAATATGAGGACAGTGTAACACACACTACAATCACTGGTCCTACCATATGAGGACTTCTTCTTAAACACACTCATGTCCTTCACAGCTTAAAACAATATGAGGACATGACGACTGAACACATGTAGAGTTCATGTTCCTGACTTCTAACTTCTTCTGCTGTTGTCAATAAAAGCTCCAAACCCAACACTGATTTAAAGGCATCTATTTCCCCAGAAATTAAATCATGTAAACTGATCAGCGGGAGGTTAAATGGACAAAAACATGTGTAAAAGGACAAAAATATCAAATGTAGTCAGAATAAAGATCACGCTGATGCTTTACGGGAAAGTTTGGACTAACAAATGGTATAGACAATTACTTTCTCCTAATGCTAATGTTGATTTTGGTTAACTTTGACTGAAACTGATTGTTTTAATACAATTAAAGTGCATTTCATTTATGCACTAGGCCCATCTGACACATATACTTGATACCAAATACAAAAATATGATGTGTAACCTGTTGGAAGAATGAAGTGGGTAAGTATGAGGCTGAGACAGGACCTCAGCACTTGGTGTCTGCAACAAAGACAACAATATAACGTCAGAAACATTCTCTAGTATAAATCCCGACTAGATAATTAACTACAGATCATATTTGTATCAGTGAACATTATTACAGAAGGATCCGACTTCCTTATACCAGATTCTAAAGAAACTTAACACTGTACAGTTCTGCTACCCACAATATGAGGACAGTGTAACACACACTAGAGTTGTTGATCCAACCACATGAGGAAGGCAACTGAAACACACTCATGTCCTTCACAGCTTAAAACAATATGAGGACAGTGTAACACACACACTACAATCACTGGTCCTACCATATGAGGACTTCTACTTTCCTGTTGGAGGTTGAGACAGGATGGAAGGAGAGCAGGGAAGTAGCTGGCACAAATGATTCTATTGACACAACAGGTCAGTGAGATTAATGAACTGAACACAACAGACTCTTTCAAAATAAAACAGGAAAAATGGCATGAAAATACAAACGTTGTAATATACAACCCTAACATAAACTCCTTAAAACAATGTTAATAACGTTAAGCCAAACTCAACTAACCCGCCACTAAACATAAGAAACTCAAAACCTTAGAATAACGTCAGAAACGCTGGGCCAGAGACCCAGACCCTATTGGTTTGTGCTAAATACGAAAACATTATTATTAACATTTAAATCCCCCAAACATATCTTGTGTTGAAAAAAAATGTGTGTTGCAGTTAGCTACACTTAAAAAAGCTTAGACTGACTGTCTGTGCAGTTGAAGATGCAGAGCACGTGCAAGGCCACAGGTCCCTTTAACTCCAGTGGGAATTTAAAACAGTTAAATTAAACTTCTAATATCTATTGTTGAAGATAAATCTTAAGTAATTTTTAGCATTTATCATCATTCATCACACAGTTTGTTCAAATCGATTGTGTATTGTTTTAGTTCCGTTTAACTAGCGTTAATTAGCTTGTTAAACATACAACTTTACCTTGCTAAATGTGCGTCGAGTCATGGATATCAAAGGTAAATACATACGTCAAGACAAATCTCTGCTGAGTGCTGAAGGTCCCGGATGTGCAGTTCACTCAGAGCTCCGGCGAGTTTGTATCTTGCCGTGACCAGCAGCTCTTTGGTTGAGGCTTTCGAACAATCAGATGCAGCGTTACTCACTTGTTGTCCAATCACAGACGTCGTTCTATGCTCCACTGACGAAATGCCGCATCCTCTCACCAGCCACGGGCTCTCCTCGTCCATTTAACAACAAAAACACAGCAACACTCGCTGTATTTGAGGTAGGAACACTTGAGAAGTGTCACAGTGTTTTGCAAACTGCTGTTACAGTTAATTTCGTTCCGTTAATTTGTTTGGTTCCTATTCTTAAGTAACACTTAAATACACATGTGGTTAGCTTGCTGGTCTAGTTTAAGTTAGCATGGGCATGCTGTTCACTGATGGAGTAATGCCAAAATTGGCCTGATATTGTCAGTGTGTTATCATAAACATGTCCTAATTTGTCATGAAAAGAAGAGCAGTACCCTAGACCCTCAAGTGAAAATACAGATAATAGATAAGCAATTTAAGAAAATAAGTATAATGTGTATAATAAATGATTTTACTGTCACTTTCCTGGGTTTGTTGACCCAGCATTTTAAGTTTTAGTTTGTTTGGATGTCGATGTTTATTTATAAGTTCTTTAGGTTAGCTAAGTTCATTTGTTTATTAGATTACCCTTGTGATGTCTGTTTTATTGTGAAAGTCCTTGTCCTATATGCAGTGAGTCTAGTTTTGTTTCCCTTGTCTTGTTAGGTCTGATTTGTCCCAGCTGTTCCTCATCCCCTCATTGTCTCTCTGTGTACTTACAAGGGCTTGCAAAAGTATTCGTCCCCCTTTTCCACATTTTGTCACATTACTGCCACAAACATGAATCAATTTTAATGGAATCCAATTTCAGCAAAAGGTGGTTCTACAAAGTATTGACTCAGGGGCTGAATAATTACGCACACCCCCTTTTCAGTTATTTATTTGTAAAAATGTTTGGAATCATGTATGATTTTCATTCCACTTCTCACGTGTAGACCACTTTGTATTGGTCTTTCATGTGCGAGTCCAATAAAATTGATTCATGTTTGTGGCAGTAATGTGACAAAATGTGGAAAAGTTCAAGGGGCGAATACTTTTGCAAGCCACTGTAAGTCCTGTCCTCATTTGTTCAGTGTCAGGTCATCTGTTGTCTTTGGTGCCACGTTTCCATGTTCCAGGTATGTTTGTATCCATGTCAGGTTTCATGGTTTGTCCCCAGGTTAGGTTATTGTTTAGCTTCACTTCTGCCTTTTGTTTTGTAATCTTTTAATTCAATTAAATTCAATTTTATTTATATAGCACCAAATCACAACAACAATCGCCTCAAGGCGCTTTATATTGTACAGTAGATCGCACAATAATAGATACAGAGGAAAAACCCAACAATCATACGACCACCTATGAGCAAGAACTTTGGCGACAGTGCGAAGGAAAAACTCCCTTTTAACAGGAAGAAACCTCCAGCAGAACCAGGCTCAGGGAGGGCGGGGCCATCTGCTGTGATTGGTTGGGGTGAGAGAAGGAAGACAGGATAAAGACATGCTGTGGATTAATAACAAGTATGATTCAGTGCAGAGAGGTCTATTAACACATAGTGAGTGAGAAAGGTGACTGGAAAGGAAAAACTCAGTGCATCATGGGAATCCCCGGCAGCTCACGTTCACTGCAGCACAACTAAGGGAGGATTCAGGGTCACCTGATCCTGCCCTAACTATATGCTTTAGCAAAAGGAAAGTTTGAAGCCTAATCTTAAAAGTAGAGATAGTGTCTGTCTCCCGAATCCAAACTGGAAGCTGGTTCTGCCTATTTTACCAGCCTTAATAAACAGCTTGCTTTCTGTTAATATTAAAATTTTCTTTCACGTTCCTTTGTGTCTGCATTTTGGGTCCATTCCTCAAATTCATACATGTGTCTAACCGTTTTTCCCCACTCGGCGACACACCCGTCGGGGTCAAACTCTGGTAATTGGTGATTCTGTTCTCAGACATGTGAAGCTAGAGACACCGGCAACCATAGTTAATTGTCTTCCAGGGGCCAGAGCAGGCGACATTGAAGGAAATTTAAAACTGCTGGCTAAGTGTAGTGAAGTAGATTCTGGGGTAGGATTTTACATGATGTCCACAAACGCACCACTAACATCCACACCTTCCCAGTTGACAATTAGCAGGCTTATAAGAAACAGCTGCGCTTCACTACCAGAAGGAGTCATTTGGTAGTCTTGTCCATCCAAGGTGGCTGCGAGCATTAGGCAGTTAAGCGCTGCAGATCTCTCCAGGAAAGTTACTCAGTTTAGTATTGCCCTTTAGAGAGTGGTAAGTGGGACTCTTGTGTTCATCATAACGTGGCATAGTAGGGTGGACTTTGACAACTGTTTCCCTCTTTTGTTGCAGGCTTGCACTATACTACTGCTGTCTTGTCATATGCTGTTTTGTTTGTTACATAATGCTTTTATAACAAACAGTAATTTGGGGTGTATTTGTTTTATGTAGATCTTTTACTAATCTGTTTAATGTTTTATGCTTTCTTTTATTGCTTTAGTGGAGGTGTGGCTGCTTGTTGAGGGGCTAGGCACGTGAGGTGGAATCCCTCCCGATGCATGCGAGTGTACACACCGGGCATAGGTAGATTGCACCGTTTAGTGTGAGTGAGGTCTGCAGTGAAATCACATGGGTGAGTAATTGGTGGCACCCTTGGGCACTCCTCCCTGTAGGTTGCCTCCTCAAGTGGCCGGTCTCCACCATTTTGTTTAGTTGCTCTTTTATCATGTTGTGATTGTTTTTAGGGTAGCATCGTGGTAGGGAGTCTGGTCGTTTTAATTAACTATTTTGCCGTCTCAACCCTGCTACCTTAGGTGCCTCTTTGATTTTATAATTCTATGTTTTTAGTAGTTCTTCTTAATAAACCTTGATTTGTAAAATTCACCTGCCTCACCTTTGCCGTTAATAACAAGTCTGTGGGCTTTGGTTGCCAGTGTAACACTTACATTGGCTAGAGATATCTTTCCTGGGGTGTAACTCCCTCCCCCAGGTGGCGTTGTCAACATCTTAGTTACCGTCCCCGGTTATTCCTCATTCGCGCGCCACCACATAAGGGTAAGCGTAAATTCAGTAAAATCATAATTCACATCGGCAGTAATGACACCCAGTTACGCCAATCGGAGGTCACTGAAATCAATATCGAATCAGTGTGTAACTTTGCCAAAACAATGTTGACTCTGTAGTTTTCTCTGGTCCCTCCCCAATCAGACCAGGAGTGACCTGTTTAGCTGCATTTCTCCTTAAATTGCTGTCTGTGTTGTCCCAGAAATGATGTCGGCTTCATAGATAATTGGCAAAGCTTCTGGAGGAAACCTGGTCTTGTTAGGAGAGGCGGCATCCATCCCACTTTGGATGGAGCAGCTCTCATTTCTAGAAATATGGACAAATTTATTAAAGCCCCCAAAATATGACTATCCAGAGTTGGGACCAAGAAGCAGAGTTGCAGTCTTACACGCCTCTCTGCAGCTTCTCTCCTCCTGCTACCCCCCAAAACCCATCTCCACTGAGACCGTGTCAGCTCCCAAACAGACAAAAACAAACTAAAACCAGCAAAAACAATTTAAACATAAAAAAAAAAAAAGAAAGAACAATACAGTATCCACATCTGAACCAAAGAGTAAAACATTGTGGATTATTAAATATTAGGGCGCTCTCCTCCAAGTCTGTTAGTACATGACTTAATAATTGATCAACAAATCGATTTACTCTGCCTTACAGAAACCTGGTTGCAGTCGGATGATTATGTTAGTTAAAATGAATCAACACCCCGAGTAATTCTAACTACCAGAAATCGCATAAAGCACAGGCGGAGGGGCGGTGTGGCAGCAATTTTTCACACCAGCCTATTAATTAACGAAAGACCAAGACAGACTTTTAATTCATTTGAAAGCCTGATGCTTAGCCTCGTCCACCCCAGCTGTAAAACTCAGAAACCAGTCTTACTTGTTATCATCTATCGTCCACCTGGGCCTTACAGAGTTTCTGTCTGATTTCTCAGACTTTTATCTGATTTAGTGCTCAGCTCAGATAAAATAATTATTGTGGGTGATTTTAACATCCATGTAGATGCTAAAATGACAGCCTCAACATGGCATTTAATCTGTTATTAGACTCAATTGGCTTCTCTCAAAATGTAAAAGAACCCACCCACCACTTTTATCACACTCTAGATCTTGTTTTAACATATGAAATAGAAACTGAACATTTAACAGTGTTTCCTGAAAACCCTCTGCCGTCTGATCATTTCCTGATAACATGTACATTTACAGTAATTGATTACACAGCAGTAAAGGCCCTGGTGTGGTGCCTATGGGTCTAGCTAGGCCCTGGTGCGGTGCAGATGGCCTCAGAAAACAGCACAGGCCCTGGTTGAGGCTCAGTTGGTTTATGCTAGCAGCACAGGCCCTGGTGTGGTGCAGACAACTTCTGGTAGTAGCAGAGGAGAAAAACCAAAACAAAAAAAACAACCCAAAATTCAAAGCAGACATTCAACAAGGAGACATGCTGCTGCCCTCTTGGAATTCAGAGTCGAGACTGAGCCTGATGATCATACTGAATCACATGACAGCGGCAGGAATCTCTAAGTTCAACTGCAGATTGCAGATGCAATTATATTAATGCAGATTAATATAAACTCTTCAAGGGTCAAAATCTGCACACACATCATTCTGCTTAGTGAAGGTCAGACAATTTGTGCATTGATTTTGAGAAGTAAGACTCATTAAATAACAGTAATATAATTACACAAATGTTGAAACTTTATATTTTGAGACATTTTGTCAACAACAAAAAACCCCAAGATGTGCAGGCACTAATAACTGAATCTAAAGACCTTCATTTTTGTCAAGATTTGCCTGATTTAACTGTTGTTACCCTTGCTTAAGCCCCAAGAAGGGTATAACCTGGGTCAAATGTGTTATTGTGTCTGACACACCTACAAAATGAGGACTCGCAGAGTGGCGTCACTATAACCTGGGTCAAATGTGTTATTGTGTCTGACACACCTACAAAATGAGGACTCACAGAGTGGCGTCACTGAAAGTGTGTTAAAAGTGTGTTTTGTTCCAAAACTGGCCAGTAGGCGGCGAAACTGAAAGTGAGCAAAACGCTAAACACACTTAAACACACTTTTCATAAAATTGTGATATTTCAGGACATTCGAGATTTTTGGTTTGGGAGCATGTTGGGGCCTCTAGAACACTTTAGAAGGCTCGGAAAAATGAGGACCTCAAAAATGTCCTCATTTTTCCGAGCGTCCTCATTTTGTGAGTGTGTTATCATAAAATTGTCCTCAGATGTCACGAAAACAAGTACACACACACACACACACACACACACACACACACACACACACACACACATACTTAGACTTCCAAACACAAACTGAATGATGAACATTTGTTGCAATATTGATTTCTTAATGTTAAAACATTTTGCAAAGACATAAAAGTGTGGTATTAAGTAATTTACAGGAAGGACAAACTGAAAACTGAAATTATTAAAAAAGAACCAACTAGGAAAAGACAAAGACATAAACATTGATATGTTCCTCTATTGGAGGGTGTAGAAAGGTTCACAAGGAAAGCGTTTGGTATGAAAGAACATGAGATGAAACGTGATTGCGAGCTTTATCGTCCAAACACGTCAGATTGCTGACTTCGCAGATACTCTTGTGGTTAAATGAGGGTAAATCCATGCAGACTGGTTCTAAAAGGTACTAAAAAGCCTGAAGCAAGAGGAGGGGAAGTTGTTACAGTTACATAATGCCTGTTGTTTTAGTGAGGGATCCTTAACAGTTACATATGGGTGTATTCTATTTGTAATCCATACCTTGGCATACAGTGTCTGCCTTTATCACACATGTAGTGCACACCCACACCACACCCACTCAAGCATGTTATACATAAGCTTTCAATTTTTGAATATCCCGCCATCTTAGTCTTGCAAGGTCACATGATACACTCACCTAGCATCGCACACACGCCGAGAAACAAAAGTCTGACCTTCTAACAATACGAAGAGCCACGGGCCACACAAAAGCTGTGGAGATATCACAGGCGTGTGTCCGTTTGAGGTGTTGTGGGCCCCTTTGTCTTGAAAACAATGACAGGTAAGAAGCAAAACAAACCGCTTATGCCTGGAAGAAAAGGTAAATCTGTGGCTCAAATTTACAGAGATGGTGTGATTTGACATAAGTTACAGATGGGAGAAGCAGGATTAACGGAAAAACGGTTGATACCAGGAACCTTAAGTGCACCTTAAAGCATCTGCCAATCTGTCATTCTCTTAGATGCATTTGGTGTCCTGTGGATAGGCACAGGGTGGTACTGATCTCTTTGCATGCATGTTATGGCAATTTTGGATGCCAAGAGACAACAGTCATCTTTTAAACAGCTACAAAGTGTGCATTTAAAGTATTTTTTGTAAGAGAAAACATTTGTTGGAGACAGTGGCAAAACCGAAATTAGTGGGACTGTGTGCAGTGAACTTTGAAACGGTTGCTTAGAGTCTGTATATGATAATGCAACAATTAGAAATTGGTAGGGTAACAAAGGTTTGGGATATTTTACCCCAGTTGTTTATAATGCCTAAACCTATCCAAGTGATACATTTGTAATTAATAAGCTATTTAAAAATAACACAAATGATATTCATGACTCTGGTTTTGAAGTCAAAACTTGTTCCTCTCCGACCTCCAAATGTGGACTTTTCATCTTTCAGGGAAAATAAATTATACTGGGAAAGTGGTGTTCAGGAACAAAGGGTAATATCATCTTATGGTGATAATAAGCTGTAGCATTTGACAGGTCTCCTTTTTTAAAAAAATTTACATTTAAAAATTTGCTCATCTGCTAGCTGTGATTCTTTCTTTTTGAAATTCCTTCTGCCTGTTTGACTTGTCTTGCTTTGTTTTCACTCACTTATTCAGTTTGTTCCTTCTTTTTCATTTCTGTCACTGACTAGATTTGGTCACCAAACAATGCTTGGTTAGCTTTAAAAAAATATGGTGGTGTAGATTCATATATATTGCTACATGTGAAAACTGATCCTTAATGCCATGGAGTTGCAGAAGTGTCAGCATGTGAGAAGTTGGAATGAGAGAGACCAGCCTCGTGACTGCTACGTCTTTACACCAGAGCACTCTTTGTCTCTTTGTATTTGGAAGAAATTGGGATTGAGAACGAGCTGTGCTTCCATAACACACCAAGTATTTTATAAGGTCCATAAAATGTTTTAAGGAAGATTTACACACAACATTGTCAACCATGAACTTTCACCTACGATGCTGAAAGTTTTTCACACAGGGGTTATGTCCTCGGTTGTCTTAAAGCTTTTAAATCTTTTTGCTTTGATTCATTTGAGCAGCTGTTAAGTGAAAGTTGAATCAGTAAATAGAAGAATTCAATTATTCACTCAATTATACAAGAACTAATTAAGAGCTTCTCATCATGTGTGTGTGTGTGTGTGTGTGTGTGCGTGTGTGTGTGTGTGTGCGTGTGTGCAGTGAAGCCAGCTCTAAGAGGTCCGGACACGAACGTATGGTAACATGGTCGACCCCTGGCGCTCTAACACTTGTTGAGCAGCACGCTGGCCTGCAGGTCCTATTGTTCTGCTGCCATCAGCCCCAGCGGAGCCGGGGTTACGAGGGTCAAAGGTCAATGTGATCTTTAATAAAAGGGGATCTTGTTTTCCAGATGACCTCTAATTAACACACCACCCACCCCCTCCTGTCTTTTTTATATTTTACCCCAGCTGACCTAACAGGACAGAAATAGTCTGGCTGAAATGGGACTGAAATGAGAAATACATGAAATAAAAAATGTAATATAGTTTTATTTACTATAATAAATAAGGATATAAAGATTTGCTTTAAAGAGTGTTTATACAAATCCCATTTTCACGGCTTGAGTGAGTCAAATACTTTTTATCTCTCTGTTTTCAGTTGTTTTATGGAAACATGACAAATTAAAGTCAGTCGGATCTATCCCATGGGAACCATTTCATGTCTGTACTACGAATACCATGATGTAGTTGCAAAGATATTTCCTTAACACCAACTTATTGGTGGTGCAAGTAGCAAAGAAAGGGGATTATCATTGTATTTGTATAAAATTTCAGTTTGAGTTTCATTTCAATGGAAATCCATCAAATTGTTTTTGGTATACAGTATAAATCAGTGTTCCCCAACCCCCGGGCCACTGACCGGTACTGGTCCATGAGTTGTTTGGTACCCGGCCGTCAGAGTTGAGGCTTGGGTGTGAAATTTATGGTTTTCAGGGTTTTTATCGGTTTTTATCGTTATTTTTTGTTTTTATCGTTAACTTGGTTTCCCTGGGTCTTTTCCCTGGGTGTTATGAATAAATCTTCTTTTTTTTTGGTACCAGTACTGGTTTTATTTTGTTGTATTTATCCACGACACTGGTCTGTGAAAATATTGTCGGACATAAACCGGTCCGTGGTGCAAAAAGGGTTGCGGACCGCTGGTATAAAACACACACACACACACACACACACACACACACACACACACACACACACACACACACACACACACACACACACACACACAGATGCAGCAGCCTTCTCTGAAACCCATTAATGTTGTGCCTGGAGGAAGAACTCGGGGGGATACATAAGGAGCAGGGGAGGAAGAGCCACCAGTTATATGGCAGCACCTATAAAACAGCACAAAGTGATCATCACCCCCCATTCTACCAGTTGTTTCTCCCTCCCCTCGTACCCCTCAGGGTGTGCCTTTATTCTCACCATGCTCTTTCTTATCTTTAATCCACCCCCCTGATCTATGAGCTTTATCTATTTGCCGTTTAATCCTGTGTTTGGTGCTCTTTTAGCAGTGCTCGGTGCTCGATCTGAGAATCACGATGACAATCTGCCGGTGAATACTAGAAAGAGATACAGAAATGGAAGGTAGCTGACTGAACACAAATTTGTTGACTACGCTAAGTTAAGCACCTTGAATAATTTCTTGAGGCCAAAGTCTGTAAAAAACTCGAGAGTGTGCATTTCAGCTGCTGAGATAGACCTCGTAATTAAACCGAGAGCATATCAGACTTTAGCTAGACGGTCAGAAAAACCTACGCTTTTGAATGGTGCAGTGAAGTTTACTGAAACCATTCAAAATGTCTGTGAAGGTTCTCAGTCATCCAGGTCATTCAAAGTTTCTTTCACACCATATACTTGTGCATTCTGGCTCATTGCATCTATTTGTTTTCCTTCCAAAACTATTCAGATGTTTAAAGTGTGTTTACCCACACATACGTTAGCATCCTTACACAACTGATAACTAGTTAGCTAATAATAATAAAGATATGAAATATAAAACTCACAGTAATTGTATTATACAAACCCTAAGTTTTTAACTACAGTCGCAGGATTGGGGGTCTTTAGTGTAAAACGTACCCGTGTTCCTGTAGCTCCACCCACTCCGATTTGACTCAACCGGTGGTCATGATTCTGTGATCGCCACATAAATACTCAGACAGTGAGGACATTGTTGTGGCCTGTGGAATGGCCTGTTGAATGTGAGAATGTGTAATGAACGAGAGGCATTCATTATAGATCACACACATCATTTATTCATCTGTCTGCTCTGTCAGTCTGTCTGTAAACATACCAGTGATCTACAGTGTGTTTGTGTGTGTGTCAGTATGTGATTCTCTGTGATTCCTTTGGCAGATAATGCGTCTCGCATTAGTTCATGGGTGTCCACATGCAAACATACTTTATTGGGATGTAAGAAATAGCATAGAGATCCTGATACAGTAACAAACTGTACATCAGTACAGTAATGACTACAGTAGTTAGAATGTGTATAAAAGATGTAGTCAGTCGCTGGTTTGTGAAGTCTGTCTTGAAGCCCCAACTTTAGCTGACTTAAGCTTTAACATGGTAACAGCTAAAGTCTGTTAAAGCTTAACAGCCGGCTTTAACAGAATTTAACGAATAATATTTAAGCATATACTGCAAATATGTTCAATAGTGGTGTTGTTAGAATAGAATAATAGAATCTATAAGATAATATTACAAATAAAAATGTGGTTTAACATGGGGTTACTGAATCACTCAATATAAACAAAAGTTTAAACACAAGTAACCATTTCACGTTTAGGTTACATGAGATTGCCATAAAGATTCAAAGATTCAAGATTCAGAGTGTTTATTGTCATGTGTACAGAGGAAATAGCATTTATTTGTGCAGTATAAAGGCTCAACATGAATGGAAAAAAATAAAAACAACATAAAAAAATCTGTTAATGTAACAAATAAAACTGTGCAGTTACAACATAAACAAAACCAGTGTTGACTACTCATAACTTGATCGAATCTGTTTTCATGTTAATCTAACGTATTGTTTTATACAAAGGCCCTCCCTTAGTAATGTCAATTTTAAGCTTTCAGAGCTTTACTAAATCATTGTATTGCCCATGAAGTTGTTATGAATGTGTAAATTGAATATAGAATAAAATTTTTTAACATAGGAGTCTAAATGTGTTGATGAACATTTGGATTCAGCCTCAAGTGGAAATTTGAAGAAGTGCAGTTCTTGGCATTTCTTGACTTCATCTTTAATCCTTGAAGACTTGCTGCTTGTTTTTGCCTTTCTGTGCAATCAAATAATGAACTGCAGGTCTACACAAACCTAATGCATTGAGTATGATAGGTTAATTTCCCAAAGAGCTTGCCTTCCATTATCCTGGGGCATGTCATTACTAATCTGACCCCTGCACTAGCCAATATCCATCAAAATATGAAAGACTCTCCATCAGGTAGGTCTGTAACTTTTCCTCTTCTCATAGACCTACAATTTTTCTATCAGTGCTCTCTGCTCATCTTAATGGCCCCTAAATTGCTGATATCAACAAAATGCATTAATGCTCCTGTGAGTGAGACAGCTTGATGAGTGCCGAGTGCACATGATCTATGGATCAAATCATCGGGAGTCTCGAAGACAGGAGGATAGTAATTTGTTGTGTTTTGACAGATATCAATATGGTGCATTATACCTGTGCACTTCATTTCAGTCAAACACACCAGGGAATATGGGTAAAAGAAAAGCAGAGATCTGAAAGTGAGGACTGTGAACTTAGTTGGACTGTTAGATTAAAAAAGTATCTTAAGAAAACACTTAAACAACAGAAGCAACAGATCGTCTTTTTGATTTATTTTGATCTTTAAGAAAATGAATGATGCTTTTCTCAGTCATCGTCTTTGTTTATGACGTGTGCATGTTGGTACCAGCTAATTGGAACTAATGGTGACATGGCCTGGTACCTTAAAGCTTAGGGAAGCTGGCAACCAAACCCATTTGTTGAGCAGTGAATGACAGGAACTGACGAGCACCATCTACGGATGTTATGTACTTTCATTAGGTCGGGTCAGAAGCTCAGCAACCCTCTAAGAAGGGATGGTAATTTGCTGTGTTTTGACATGTCAGATATCAATATTGTGCATTATGCTCTTGTACTTAATTTCATCCAAATGCACCAGGGGATAACAGTAGAAAACTACTTAGAGTGATCGAAGAACTGGCAGTGACCTAAAGGCTTTAGAAACTGAGTGTAGAGTAGAGAGTAACTTATTAATCCTTTACTTGAAACAGCGTAAAAAGGGTCTTCTCCTAGACATTTGTAAAGACTTTTATGGAGATATAAAGGTGCATGTATTCACTATATTACAGAAAAACCAGCTCTGAAACTGTGACATAACCCTAAACAAAATAATTGGAATAATTGATATCCTTTTTATATACGTGTTACAGCCACTGTTTTTTCGTGATACCTCTTTGAAGCTGATTTGTTCTTATTTGCTCCATCTCACAGACCACACGCTAAGATCTTTCATCTACGATGCGCGTGTTGCTTTGGCTTAAGAAACATGCTTGGCACAAGTGCGCCATTCATGAGCAGCAGCTGTCAGTGACAATAACTAGCTGTATGTCACCACAGAGTAACAGGATAGCATTCAGTCCTTTGCATAGCTGATGGTTTGGCCCATGTGCCATATGCTCTCCCATGGCTCCAGGTAGAGCTTAAACAGAAAGGCTGCTGCGTGCGCTGCAGGTTCTCGTTTCCAGTTTCTATGTTTACCCGAGGATATCGCTATTGCTGAAAAATAAATAAAAGCTGTTTTGAAAGTTAAAATAATTCTTAGAGTTTCAAAGTGTTTGTTGTTTTAAGGTGAAGCAGATAAAGTATATCTGGAGTGCACAGGTGGAAAGCAAGACATTTTATAGTTTCAAATTTATATGCAAACTCAGTGAAACCAAAATAAACATGGAGTTTTTTTTGTCTGCAGATAGAGCGGGTTGCATGTTTTTTTTTAAAGTCTTTTTAAGCTGGTTTGTGATTTGACTTAATTGTTCCTGCTTTAGATAACTAACAAAATAAAAATATTAACTTAATAAAAGTAAGGATATGCAAATTACTTTTTAAACTTTATTTTTTTGTAACTTTTTGTAATCAAATAACAGGGATGTGAATTTGATCTTGAAACTGATACGTCTGTTAGCCAATAGAACCACATGACAAACTTTGAAATACAAATCATATGAATTATTAAATAAATCCACATATCCACAAAGGTTTTCATAAATAAACAAATTATTGCAAATATCACTGCTCAAATTTAATTAATTAATTACTACAAATATTATTGGTACATAACTTCATTTATTTACTTATTCACTTGTTTTGGCTGGTAATTTGGCAGTTTCAAACCTCCATACTCACACTATTATGATTCAGGTTGCAGAGGATTTTATATTACCGTCCACATTCGACACCTTAATTTCATGAAACTACATGAAAGACAATTGTGAGTTTAGTTGTGGTGGTCGAGATAAAAAGGAAGAATTACAGTGTTGTCGAACAGACGCCTTTTTGGGAAATAAAACTGAATGTAACATGTAACATAATCCAGATACTGAGAGGCAGTAAAGTTGTCAGACAAGCAATCAATAACTTCCTCGGTTCAATGATGAACCTTCCATTATCGCCATAACACCCTCATCACCATAACAACCCCTCAGCATCCGTCCTCGTCATCCTCTAATCAGCCTGTCTCCTTCCACAGATTTCCTCCCTTGGCGCTGTCATCTATTCAATTAATAATTCAAACGTTTGATTTGCAGAAAAGGATCAATTAACCAATTAATGGTCTCGATACAACGCTTTGGGCTTTTGACTGTTTTCAGGCTTTCTGTGTGAAAGCCAAAGATGCTGGGGGTGATTTTGATTGACAAGCCACTGTGTAGCCATCACACTTGTCACCTCAGGGCACGAAATGAATGGTCCACCTGATCAGAAGTCTGTCTGCCAAACCGCCATCTCACATTCACTGTAATTGTGATTTGGTTCTGGTGAGTTCCCGGTGGGCAGAAGATATTTTTGTAAATAAGAGCAGTCGTATCCATGTGGAGCAAAAGGTAAACAACTCAAACTACTTTCAACTTCTCCTTTCTGTACCTATATAGCTTTTTTTTTCCATTGAAAGTTCACCTCAAGTTGAAGTGCTGAAAAGTTGTAAAAGTTGATTGTGTGTTTGCAGTCTGTATCAACACTAGTTTTGCAATTCAGCAAGTACTTTAAACAAAAAAAAAGTGAACTACAGATACCCAAAAGTCCTCAGGTTTCTCTCCTAAGACTTCTAAAACAGTTTGATCATTAACCACAAATGACGAGTTCAAGAAAAAGACATGTTTGAAATATTTGGGTGAAAGAAAGAAGGAAGGAGGAAAAAGAAGCAGGACACTGCATGAGCAGTGACAGCATCTATGGAGTAACAGAACTAAATGGAGATAAAACAAAAAGAGGAAGCACCCTCTAATGCGTGAAAACACATGGCTGCTCTTATAGGCAATGACTGTCTGGAGTTTCACGACTTTGGGGAGGCTTGAAAAGATCAGGAACTGTGAAGCTTTTTGGAGTTCTATGAAGGCCTCAAGGACGGCATAACTGTTTATTTCTAGTACAAAGACTCACAGCGTTTCCTTATCCTATCTTTAGTAGTGAAACATACTATATGTAGGAACTGGACGGTCATGCCTGTTGTAATGTGTGTGCTCATCTCTCATTTCTGTCCAAAGCGAAACCAATTTTTACTAATATGCCATTTTAAAACTTCATGCCAGCAACAACCGAGAACTTCTAGGAAAGAGAAATGGCACTCAAAAAACCTGAATATAAATCTATATGAGAGTCCCCTTATGGTGCCCCTGCCTTCAAAACAGCCACTTAGCAGCCAAAATTAGAAATGTATCTGCCCATGCTGATATTGCACAGACAAATGCACACAGTAGTTTAATTTATGTAGTTTCAGAGATATAGCTCTACTTCTTTTCACAGGAAGGATGTAGGCAATTGTAGTTATGCTAATAATGTGAATAGCATGTAATTTATTCTGTCCTCTAGTGGGTGGAGTCAGAGATGCTGATTGGACGACCATTTGGCACTCTGGATTGAGTCATCACTGAAACTGTGGAGTTGTTACCAAGAAGACTGTACTATGTCTGGTTTTACTTCTAAAAGCACTTTGGAAAGAATTAACCCCGAGATGTCTAAGTCACCATCAGTGATGACTTTTCTCCCCTATTTTTGGAAAAAGAGGTAAATATTTGGTTTTTTGTCACTTGATTAGTAACTAATAAACACATAAACCCCTCCTGATATCCTAGTGCTAGAGTTATAGTCATCACTGACGATGACTTAGACCCCTAAAGTGTACTTTGGCATCCAAGGAGGTCATTAAGTGGAGGTTGAAGTCAGTAAAATCTGATGGAAGGATCAGGACTGAAACAAGAAAGTAATACTTGACCATGTTGAACACTCAAATAAGTCACACACAGTACAGATTAAAGATACCCCACACACCTCTTTTAATCATCACCCAAACACGGCGGTGCCACCACTTAGTGGGAAACAGGTGGCACAGAAACAGATGAAAATATGACTTTTTCCCCCTTATTATCTTTTTAGTCTACAGAGAGAGTTTTAGTTAAAAGGTGGTTAAATTGAACTATTGAGCATCCAGTAAACACCACCCTTTCAATATGATAAAAGTCTGGTCACAATTACATGCCGTTCAAAGATGCATTTGCCATTTCAGAATAATTTTTATATAAATCCAGTAAGAAAACAAAATCCGTTCACCAAAACTGGCCTGCATGAGTAGACCAATGAAAACCAAGAAAACTGAATTTCAAAAAATGACGGTGAATGGAAACATCCACAACTAGTAGTGCTGTGCAATACTGTAAATTTTCATATTGATCTGATATCAGGTAAATATAGAATCAGCGTTGTCTATACCAATACCGATACTGAGATTACCCAAAGGCACCACTGACCGACACAGGAAATCACTCCTGCTGTGCCAACTGTACCACTTTCCCTCCATCTAATGCACAGTAGACACTGCAATAGTTACAACCCTTTGCACATGAGCTACAGTAAAATAAGAAATGACAAAGTTTCACAGGTTAGAGTTAAATGTCAGTCATATATATTTCACCTCTTGATATTTCAATTGAGCTATTTGTACATATATTAGAGCTATTTCTTATATTTGTAAACTTGTGATACATTGTATTATTTAATTAGTTTAGTCTGTTACTGTTATTGTTTTGGAGCAACTGTAACCCACATAGTTTCCTATTATTCCTATTATTATTAAAGTATTCTGATTCTGATGCTTTTAACCTGTAATACCTACAGCTGGCTGATAACCAATAGTTTATCTAGGGGCAGCTGAACCATGACCAATTTGCAAAGTGTGAACACATTTTATTGACCACTGAATCACTGTGATTTTACTTTCCACGATAATTAGAAAATAGAGCAAAACACTCCTTTCAGCTTCTCATGTATTTTGAACATTTTAGACCCAGAATGAAAATGCACTTGTCTCTAAACCACTTTGAGACAGCTTCTCTTATTTAAATGTGCTATAGGGTACAAATAAATTAGACGTGACAGTCAACCAGTGTTGGGAAGGTTACTTTTAAAATGTATTCCACTACAGAATACTGAATACATGCCCCAAAATGTATTCTGTAACGTATTCCGTTACGTTACTCAATGAGAGTAACGTATTCTGAATACTTTGGAATACTTAATATATTATCATGCTGTTTACAACTACATGAATGTCCTATTGCTGTGATTTATTACTGTTACTGAAGGTCCGCGGCTCCGAAACGTAGTAAAGGGACCTCTGGCTAATACGTCGGGTTCGTGTCGGGCTGGTAGCCGAAAGCTAGCTTTACTTTGTTGTCTGGGTCAACTTTGCTTGCGGGAGACAGAGAGGCGTTGAAAGGCTTCTCCAACGGAACTTATTTTTTCCGGAGGAAAACACGAACACAGTGTACAGTTGAGTCTTAATAGCTTACTTACAGCTGGGCTCGTCAGGCACTCTTCTTGGCTGCTGTGGTTATTATTATATTTACATGCTTCCAGCTCCCGTTTTTGCTCCGTGACAGCTCGGACTTTTCCTTTCTCTCCCTCCCTCGCTCACAGACACATAACGGGTATGGTAGTCCATTCTCCTGCAGCACGGACTACACTGCCCATCAGGCTACATTCTTTAGAGCTATGCCTGTAGCATTCTGCCTTTTAGCTTAGCACAACAACAACAACAAAAAGCGCTCTCACCCAGGAAACACGCAGAGAGAGGCGCTTCACCCTGTAACCATGGCAACCGTAACGCTGCCGCCTGGAACAACAGAACGTAGCTGTCAAACAAACCCAAACAATCCTGACCCGCGACAATATGAAACAGGGAAGTACCGCCGTGTATTCCATTTATTTCAACAAAGTAACTGTATTCTGAATACCACCTTTTTAAACGGTAACTGTAACGGAATACAGTTACTCATATTTTGTATTCTGAATACGTAACGGCGGTACATGTATTCCGTTACTCCCCAACACTGCAGTCAACACAAAAAGGTTCAGACATATCTAAAAGTGTGCATTTCTGGGGTATTTTTTTTCTTTTTTTTAGTGTTGACCACATCACCTTGCTATTTAAGTTCAGGGCAATTTCAATACTTCCAAATGAATTTACACCTTTTATTAATCCATCGTCTTCCGCTTATCCTTTTAAGGGTCACGGGGGGGCTGGAGCCTATCTGAGCTGTCTTAGGGCAGGGTACACCTTGGACAGGTCGTCAGCCTGTCGCAGGGCTCGCACATAGAGGCAGACAACCATTCACACTCACATTCACACCTATGCAATGTAGAGTTTCCCACTAACTGCATGTCTTTGGACTGTGGGAGGAAGCCAGAGTACCCACGCAAACACCACACAAGACGCCGGCCTGAGGGTGGAATTGAACTCAACAGTGCAACAGTGCTAACCACCGTGCCGCCCCCATCTCCACCTTTTATGAATCTACATGGAAAATAAGAGGGTGGAGAAAGACTTCAATGAGTGAAAACATCTCTATAATCCACAGAATTTCTTTTTGTAAATAAATGTTTTGTTGATAACCGTACTCCATCTGCCATAATAACAGTTTTCCGAAACCCTGATTAAATAAAAGTCTCTGTGTAGAAGTTTTACTTGCACTTTTGTGCCATTAAACATAATACAGAGTTTAACAGAATCACCCAATATGAGCATTTTTGTCTGACATTCGTTGTTAGACATCCTTACCCACATCCTTTATTCATCCACCTACTCCTGCTGTTATCCACTTGTCTTTTCTGAGTCTGTTTTGACTTTTCACAACTTCACACTAGGATTCCCTCTCTCCCGCTTGTTACCTCCCCCTTTTCTGTACCTCGCAATAGATGTCATTAAATATTCACGGCTCCATTCTGGGCTAATTGTCCTCAACATGGCAGAGAGCAGTGGAATGAAATTAACCCATTAGCTAGGAACTGCTTTCATCAGAGCAGTGAGCCCAGGAAGTGTGTATTTGTGTGTGTGTGTGTGTGGGTGTGTGAGTGAGAGAGACAGAGCATGTCATTGCTTTCTATTCTGATATTCACTTGTGCAAGCATGCAAGCGTGTGCACACACATAAAACACTCTAAGCTCATGCGTCACATGTCATAATGGGACCTGGAGAAAGGCCTGAAGGCAGATGTGTTTGTTCTTTTAAGAGTATAGGTTTAAGTAATAATCCATAATATATCATATATATAATATTTTCTATTTTTGCAGTTTTCTTTATAAGAATATGTTTATGAAAATGATTTAACTCTTGGTTTTGTAATTATTAGCAGGCAAAGAATCAGTAGTACTAGGAGCAATAAAATTGCAATAGTTAATTAATGCATAGCAATAATAAGCTCTCCCATGAAGACATCAACATTTCTTCATTTCATTCCTAATGTTTCTCTTTTTTCTTTCAGTCATTCTTCTCTGTCTTAGTCACTGGGCTCTTCCTCATGCAGCTCAGGTCAATAATGCTCTGTTGAATGTATTGACAGGGTAAAGTGGTCCTACTTAACAGCACAGAGCGTCTCGCTCTCATGGCAGTCTCAGGAGGAAAAGGACGAGAGAGGATTAGGTTGAAGAGGGGGTAGGAGAGAGAACGAGGAGAGGATAAATCGATTCATGGCGGGTTTATTTGTAAAGGATAATTTCATACAGAAAGGCAATTCTAGGTGTTTTCTTTTTCCAAATGAACAGACTTGGTGTATTTTCAGGCATTTGATCAATACACATGTGCACATCTGAGAATTATTTTAGGTGACAGTGAGAATGTATTTATTTATTTATTTATTTCAGACACACAGAAAAGGGTCTGCGCATTAAATAATAATTAGAAGAAGGGAAAAAAAGGCTTGCTACGATAGCTAAGGTGCTTGCTCAGTTAACGTCACTCACCTTTGGGACCAAGATGCTACCTGTCAGCTAATTAAGACGTTACCTCATTTTCCCCTCATTAGTGCTAATTTCTGTCCTCCTCCCTCCCCTTCTGTTTGTTTTTCCATTCTCTCTTCTTTCCCAATCTCAGCCTTCCCCCCAAAACAAACAAAAGCTCCACCCTCCTCCAATTGTTTGTTTTCCTCCTTTCACTTTTTCTGCTGCGGTGGAGAAATTAAATTTGATAAATGAGTCGATCTTTAAATATTAATTATGTATTAATTACGTTCGCAAGGCAAAACAAACCTTGCTTAATGATTTATGAGGATCAGTCCCACTTTACTCCAGATTTCTTTGTCCAATGAGAATCGAGAGAGAGAGAGAAGGGAAATGGAAGGGCTGGCAAATTAAAACAATGAAACAAAATGTGATTAAAGAGCTGGTGAGAGATTGTGACTGCATCTGTGTGTGTGTGTGTGTGTGTGTGTGTGTGTGTGTGTGTGTGTGTGTGTGTGTGTGTGTGTGTTTTCCATGCTAAAAGTGTGAGATAACTGCAGTAAGACTCAGCAAGAGGTCTCTTAGAGTTGAAAAAAAAAACAAAGAAACAATGAATAGAAACTAAAGAAGCGAGGAAAGACAATGAGGTTAAATCTTTCAGCTGTTTCTAGACGTGTTTGACCTTTGACCTTCCACCAGCTTGTTACTTTCCATGTGGGGCCCTGACCTCATTGTGACCTTGGGCTCCATTCATTAATTGTTCCTGTGGTAATGCTTTTTCTGTGACTCCAAACATACAAAACACCTTTTAACTAATATTTATGTCACAATATCAGATAGATAAAAAACTAAAAATAGAAACAATGTTTTTTTTGGGTTTTTTTTACATTCAAAGTCCTTCTACAGGTAAGTCTTATTAAGCTATTATTTTGAATCTATGAAATGAAAGCCTTATTTAAGTGAATAAGGACAGAACCAGAATTAAAATTTAATGTTGGTGTAAAATCTGGACGTATAGCATAACCAGTCAAATCTAATAGAAAAAAATGGTTTAAGAACTTAATAACACAGTTGGCTTTTTATTGGCTCCTTGGGGGCAGGGGTGGGACAACCATCATGTTTGGCATTATGGAATTCCCACACAAATGTCTAATGACTGTCACATCACTCTCTTAAAATGTTTCAGTTGTTCCTCATATATGATGCGTTTGTAACAAGTACCAACCTCCAAAGGTTAAATATGTTGCAATGAGAAAGTGCCTGAACCTGTGGTTCATCTAGTGACCGCTTTAGTCTCCCTCCAGCATCAAGTGAATACACGTAGACCAAGTCCAGCTTTACGGATTAAAGGTGACATGAAACACTGAACATATAAGGCTAATTTACACCATTGAGTCCTGCTCTCAAAATCTGACAGACAGATAAATCTGTCTGTCAGATTTATCTGTCTGTCTTAAATCCAGCCTCACAGACAGATTTATCTGTCTGTGAGGCTGGATTTAAGAAATGAGTGCTTAAGGTTTTAAAAACATGTTTAACCATCTTCTGTCAGTACGGAACGTGATGTCATGTGGTTGGTTGGTTGTGGCTAATAGACTTACATTAGTTTGTGTTAGCTAACTGGGGACAGCTCCTGGCTGCAACTATGAGTTTTAAGTTAAGAAACTGAGGATATACTGTCCACTTTCACTGTCTGTCTCTTTAGCAGTAAGTCGCTGTTCGCTGTTTGGCTAGCTGCACTCAAATGAAAAAATTCAGCTGTTAGCCGTAATGCTCTGCTTTGTAAAGCACTTTATAAATGAGGACTGTGTGGAAGAGATTTGATTGGTTATTCTATACATGCAGATTTTATAGCACCATCACAATTTTAATTCTGGTTCTGTCCTTATTCACTTTAATAGGGCATTCATTTCATAAATTCAAAATAACAGTAGACTTAATAAGACTAAGTAGGACTTTGAATGTAAAAAAACAAACAAAAATACATTGTTTCTATTTTTAAGCATGCTAGTTGTGTAAATTAGCCTTTATATGTGTAGTGTTTCATGTCTCCTTTAAAAAGCATGGCTCTAGGCTCTGTTTATAGTTTTATCTTCATAATAAATGTAAAGTGGGTGATTTTATTCATTTTATTTCATCCTCTGGATACTACATGCAGGGCTGTGGCTGATTTGATTAACAGGTGACCAATTACAGGCACTTTTTTCTGATAACTCTTTACAAATTCAAGTGACTATTGTTGGTGCATTTTGATTATTTTTTATATTCAAATATTTTATTTGTTTGGCATCTATCCAGCCCAAGCAGAGAAGCTCAGGCCTCCCTCTCCCCAGTCACTTTTTCTAGCTTATCCAGCGGTACACCAAGTTTTTCCAGGCCAGCCTGCCAGATGCCTGAACCACCTCAACTGGCTCCTCGATGTGCAGGGGTAACTTGCTAAACAATCTTGCTAGTTTGAGCAGAAATTTGGTCAGGCCTGGCATCATGAAACTAACCTGGTGGTGACTAGAACTCCAAAAACAATGGATGATGTCCATCTTTTATATACAGCAGTATATACATATGAAGTGCATGAGATCTATATCTGTCTTCAGTGAAGATCAGGCCCTTGTGGGAATCATGACCATCTGTTGCTGATGTGTCTTTAAGACTGATGGTTTATGTTTCCTCTGATGCTCATCTGCACGTTCTCACACAGGTTGGCTCTCTGGCTCTCTTTTACACACGCTTATCACCTGTACCCCCGAGCTGACTGTCTCATGGGTAACGTCCCACCAATTTGCACCACACACACACACACACACACACACACACACACACACACACACACACACACACACACACACACACACACACACACACACACTGATCCTCCCTACTGTAATAAATATTTCAAAGGCGGAAAGTTCAGTAAACAATGGTGTGTGTGTGTGTGTGTGTGTGTGTGTGTGTGTGTGTGTGTGTGTGTGTGTGTTTATGTGTATTGTATTTGCATTTCTGAGGGAGGCTGGAGCGAGGTGTCATATTTGCCTCCTACCCTTCTCAGTTCGCTTTTTCTGTTTCTCTCTCTGCATCTCTTCTTCTGTGCTCTGTTAGCAATTTGACCTTGTTGTTGGAGTGTTTGAACCAAACAAACACTGACCAGGAGTCCTGTGTCAGGTGAAGAGGAGGAGGAGGAGGAGGAGGGAGGGAGGCCTGAATCACAAGACACAGCTTTACACAGATAGATACGTTGAGCTATAAATGCATGTATTTATGTGTTGCATGTATTAAAATGTGTGTGTGTGTGCATGAGTGAACATGCATGTGCGTGTCTGTGTGTCTGTGTGCGTGTGTACTAGGCATTTCACAAGGGAAGTTGATCTAATCTAAATGAGCCACTTGGGTTTAAAGCAGCTTTGTTTTGATTTTAAACTGTGGCGCAGACAGGTTCTGGTCTTTGCATTTGTGCTGCACATGATTAAACAAAGTGGTTATTGATTTTTATTTAATTCTTTGTTATTGGAAAAACTGTGATGTAACGTGGCCCCAAACTAGATCAAGTACTACTAATGAAGACCAGAAGGTGCTGTTATAGAAACAAGTGGTTGCAGACCAATAGCAAAAACTGTAGCATGGATTTGATGTACAGTGGTCCAATCACATCAGACCAAGACTGATAAAAATGCAACGAGATCTTACCAACACATCAGATGCCCTTGTGAAGGCTTTCATTTAGTAGTGCGAAAAAATGTCAGGGTACTAAGAAACGTTGAAGGTGTGAGCACATTTCTAACTCGGATTGTTATTTATTTTACTTGTCATAGTGTACTAGATTGTCAGGTTGAGAGAGAGAGACACTGCAGTCAAAGAATGCTTCATTTAAATTTATGAAAATGTTGCAAATAGTGTTGTAAAAGTGTTATTTTCAGAGCAATAAAACATTTGAGGGCAAAGTCAACAAATATTTTAAGCGGCTGTTATTAGAGCTGATGGTGATTCTATACATGCAATTTTCTGTCCCACTAATCATTTTAATTTAGATAATATTTTAAATTTAAATAGTTTCTGACTAAGATGCGTTTATACTCAGGAAATGTACATCACTGAAACTTGAACAGACCCAGACATGATCTAGTTTTTCATGGTGACTAAAATGTTGAATGTCACGTCATAACATTCTGAATGAAAATGTTTTCAGGGGAGTCGTGCACATTTGTGCCTCTGCGTGAACTCGTGCTGGGATGTCTGCTGGCTCCTCTGAAGTTGCTCATCCTCACTCCAGCAGAGAGAGTCTTTTAATGGCTTATAACCTCAGAAAACAACAACTTAAAATCACAACTGCAGACTTGACGTTATAATTAAAAATGAGAAACCAAAACATTCGAAAAGTTTTCAGCTGCAGACCAGTTTGCATTTTAGTTAATGAGAAACTTTTGATATTGCAATGGGTAACTAATATTTAATACTTAATCATTATCAGATATAATAGTGGCACATCCATAACTAACTGGCTATAAGCAGAACAAACATGCAGAACCTTGACTTTCACTGCTTTCACATTATAGCTTAGTTCATCAGGGTTTATCTGGAGGTTGAACTCCTTTAGTAAGACTGCTTCTGTGTCCATAACAGCTCTGCCTCCCTCACAAACTCACATGTAACAGCATTATATATGCATACTGATGTGTCTAAACGCATGTTTATGCATTTCTTCCTGTGTTTATGCACACCAGTCTATATGTGTTTGTGTGAATGTGTGTGTCTGTGTGTGCATATGCTATAACATCAAACTGTCACCCAGAAGTGTGTGACGTGAGAAACCCCAACTCCCCACAGCAGAGGCAAAAATTACCATACTGCAGCTCACCAGCTCCAAGTAAATAAAACATTAAAGACTCACAAATTTGGCTCACAAATTTGGAGAGTGGGAAAAATTTAAAGTGCTTAATACTTAATACACACTTTACAGTATGTTCCACTGTATCAATATGTAATGAGGACTAACTGCCAGTCCATTAATCCACTCTTGCTCCTGTACTGTGAAGATTTGAAGTGTGACGGCGTATTGTTTTCAGATTTCCTTTTTATTTTTGACCTAAAATCATAATCATATTTTTGCAAGCTCAAAAAGTCAGTTAAAGAAATTCTCTTCAACAACAGTTGCCAAACAAGCAGAGATGTCATGTAAGTGGAAATAAAATGCAAAGATATTCACTTGTGACCTCCTGAGCTGTGATTTTTTATTGCAACATTAAACTTTAACTAACTTCCACTTAACCAAAAAGACTGAAGATAAACCCTGAAAGCAGGCGATAGAGAAAGGGGAAGAGATGAAAAGGCAGCACTGGTGGTATGGTTTTGTGGCTTGGTGTGCGTGCAGGGGGTCAGCTAAGTAGGTAGGTGACAGCAGTCAGAGCAAGACTTGTGAAACTGTAGCTGACCCTGGACCACTAACAGCGGCCCACACAGGACGAGAGACAAAAAGACAGAGAGAGAGAGAGAGGGGGGGGACTGTGCCTGAGGGGAGGGGGTGAGAGAGTAGGTGGGGGAGTGTAGTGTAGCAAAGAGAGAGCTACTAGAGTGGATAAGAGGACTATGAGACTTGAGAAAGGCCTGAGGGTAAACGCTGACAGGGAGGGTGAAGCAACAATACGGTGGCTAGAAAATGGCTCACGTAAAAAAAACAGAAAAAAAATTCTGTATTTACGGGACATTGTTCAAACATTGTTCAAATTCTGCAGTTATTTTTTCCACAAAATTAAAGAAAAACTGTTATAAGTACCTTTACTCTAAGTTTTAGAAAATATTGTAAAGATTTTGAGTAAAAAGACATGAGCCGATTTGAACTGAATGTAAGCCTAAATTCTGATAGTCAGTATTGATTTTCAGCTTTGCCACCTCCATACAGAGATTTTTCCAGATTGTCAGAAATATTTATAAGATTTTATATTTAAATATATATTTATTATAGGTTTATAAGGGTATCACATATTATAAGGTTTCACCAAATTTGATTAATTCAGTTCACTTCAATTCAATTCAATTTTATTTATTCAGCACCAAATCACAACAACAGTTGCCTCAAGGTGCTTTATATTGTAAGGTCGACCCTACAATAATACATACAGAGAAAAACCCCAAAATCATATGACCCCCTATGAGCAAGCACTCTGGCGACAGTGGGAAGGAAAAACTCCCTTTTAGCAGGATGAAACCTCTGGCAGAACCAGGCTCAGCGAGGGGCGGGGCCATCTGCCGTGACCAATTGGGCAGAGAGGGGTAACACAGGGGTAACACAAGAGAAAACAAGTAAACAAATAAAACACTGATATAATAGATCAAAGGTACTCTCTTTTAAATAACATTTAAAATGATTTTATCCCCATCACACATTTCTCAAGTATCTAGAGATGTTTTATTTCCCTTTGCAGTGTGAACAGTCCAAATGACAGATTTTGATTTGGGGGAGCGTGTCTACGTGGTCCTAATCACAGATTGAAAGCAATGTTCTCAGACTGAACAGAATTTTAAACTATTACATCGCTCATCTGACCCTGCGTGCCTTGCTGTAAGATCTTGTGTAGAGGTGTGCAATCAATCACAATCACATCAGAAACCCCAGCAGTCCACCACCACCTCAGTGCAGAAGTAGCACCCACTATTACAAAAATAAATAAAACAATAAACTTGGAAACATAAAACAAAACTTGGTTTTGTTTATGATAGGTGGTAAATAAAATTAATAAATAACAGTGAAACAAGTCAAATATATAAATTTAAAAATAGAGAAATACAGCATACAGTGCAAATAAAACAACCAGTGAATTCCCAGCTAGTGATCATCATGCATCCTGCTTCCTGCATCTCTACCGCCTCTAGGCTCTCTGGTGAAACCAACTGAAGGATTTCCAGTAGGACAAACACCCCTGACTCAGTCTATTTCCTGCTAAATGTTACACATAGTAAAGGTTAACTTCATTTCCTATAATAAAAAGTAGCTGTGCTCTCAAACAAGTATAGGGATTCCCAGCACTCACTGATGAGTATACTCCTTTGAATTTCTTAATGGGTAACATGAACCCATTTCAGCCATGAGGAGTCATCAGTGCAATTCAAAGAAATAATAAGGACAATATATGGGGAGATCCGGTGAGGTTCACAGACCAATCAGCAACGAGAACTCGAAATGACATGACGGAAAACATCTGTAGGTAAACTTCCCCAGAAAGTGGAGGATAAAAGGTTACAAGGAAAAAAGAAATGAAAAATATATTAACAAAATTCAACAGAATGAAAACTGAAATTGTAACGCAGTTAAAACATTACCATATACTACAGAAGAGTCGAGTGTCAACCGGATCTTTTTGACATTGTCTGTATTCATGTGTGAAAATGGCGTTTTTATTTTGAAATGGGCCTCTCTCAGTGCGTCATCAGTCCAAACATATCTTTTTTGGTTCTTTTTAAATTGTGTAATCTGCCAAAATCCAGCGTCTGATTTAAAAATGTAATAATTATCCAAATAAAGGCACTGCAGTACACTCAGGTATACACATGTATACACACTACTGAGTCTACTGTACATTGCTTTTTAACTATAACAGTTGTGGTAAAGGCTGAAAGTGGTGGTGGCGTGGGGGTATGAGAGCGTAGTAGTGGTGGTGGTTGGGGTTAGGGTGGGGTGGGGTAGGGGCTGTTCCACCGAGGATAATGGGAGCAATGGGAGCAGCCCAGGCAGCATATGGCCAGGCTGGGCTGCCTGCTGGTGCACCAGCTGTGGAACTGGTGACCGAGATCACACAACCACTAAAAGAACCCATCATCCCTCCCTCTCTCCTCCTCCTCCCTGCTTACTCCCCCCTCTAGCTCCATATCACTTTTATTCTCTTACGTGTGCGTTCAGCTCCCTAACAGTCAAAGAGAACCACAGGCATATAAGCACAACTTATTTGTGCAACATAACAAAATAGTTTTATTTTATTATGCATGTTTAAATGCTTTACTTAGAGTCTATATGTATGATGAGGTTGTAATCATTCCTGCTCTACTGTACACCATATTCACTGTGAGAATCATTACCTGTAAGTTGTTTATAAATAAGATTTTAGAAGAGCTGCAATAATGTTGGGAATTACATGTGTTAGGGATGCTTTTTATGGCTTACATTGTTTCTAGTTGGGTTCCTCTTTAGTATCAGTTGTGAATAACTCGTCTCGTCTATTTTTAGCTGAGCATGCGTCACCAAACCTGTTTCCGATGAGTCGGCTAACGTTCCCTGTCTGTTATGCTGCCTGCTGAGCTCTTAGCAGCACAACCTTGCCATTAAGAATTGTACAAATTAAAATCTTTTTATTACAGTTGATGTAATTTCATGTTCAAGGGTAGCATTTTCAAGAAACATGACTATAGAATTTCAGTCATTGTTTGCTTCTCAGTACTTGTATTTAGAACCATGAGTTTTTCCTATGAATGTGGTGTTTAAATCGTATACTCACATTCTTGCTCCCACGTCATTATATACTCAAACTAAGTCAGGAATCTTGTTATATTTTATTGAAAGGGAAATTAGCTTGGCATCATTTTGAACAACCCAAGATCCTCAAATCATGCCCACATGCAGCACTGCTTTAAAAACAGGCATGATTCTGTCTGGGCTCAGGAACACTTTCAGAAATCATTGCATGTGAACAAGAAATGTTTGCCGTGCCAGCCACAAATGCAGCTCAGAGCTCTATCAGGCAAAGAGGGAGGCATACTTGAACGTGGTCCAGAAATGTCTCTGTCTTCTGTGGGCAGAAAATGGACAGAGGCAAAATGTAAAACTGTTTGGTCGTCAGACAAATTGGAATTTGGAATTCTTTTTTGGAAAACATGGATGTAACATTCTTTGCACTAAAGAGGAGCAGGACCATCCCACTTGCGATCAGCTCTCTGTTCAAAAACCTGCATTAGTGCCTATGGAACTGGCAGCTTACACATCTGTAAAGGTGCCATCAGTGCTGACAGGTACGTACAGGTTTATTGCTCCTACTCAGGACACAGGTTTTTCAGTCTTGCTCACTTCAGCAAGACAATGCAAAACCACACATTGGAACTATTAGAACTTCATGGTTTCTGCAATAAAGCCATGCAGTTGTAATTTGTCTTTATTCAGATGAGAATGGGCCGAGAGTCCTCTCTAAAGTCCAGCAGCTGCCCTCCTCAGTTCCCACACGTTTACAGACTGTTGTTGAAAGCAGAGGGGAGACTACACAGTAGTAAACATAGTGATTTCCAACTGTTCTCTGACATGTTGCTGCCATCAAACTCAAAATGAGCAGATATTTTTCATAAAATTGTGAATTTTTTTCAGTTTAAACAGTTGATATGTTTTCTATGTTCTATATTGAATAAAATATGCATTTATGAGACTTATGAGCTGTTTGTATTTACATTTTACACATCATTCCACCTTTTGGGGACTTTTCGATTTGGGGTTGTGCATATTGAAAGATTGGAAGATATAGAATGAAAGCATATAAAAAAAACCCTCTCCCACCCCTACCCATGATGCTTCCATTCACTCCCTCAGCTAACTTTTATTTCAATGGCAGCTCTTAAGAGACCGATTCCCCCCATCACCCCTCTGGTCTCCCTCTCTAAGTATCTCACTGCCTCACATGCCCCCAGGCAGCTCCTAATGCAGAGGGACAGGAGGTTGATGGGAGCGTGCGTGTCTACGTGTGTGTTTGTGTGTCTGTGTGTGTGTGAGACTCAAGAGTTGGGTGTGTCTTTTAGCATAAAAGCATCTCTATTTTTTCTGTTTTAACATCTTGTCTTTCTTTTTTTACCCCCTTTTCCATTTGTCCTCTCCTGTTTTAACTCTCCTCAACTTGTTTTCTCATTCCTTAATTCCACTCTTCCCATTCCATCCTTTCCTCCCTCTCTTCCTCTCCTCATCTTGATGCCTTTTCTTAATTACTTTGTCACTTTCCTCTTTTCTTTTCCATTCCATCCTTCTGCTGTTTCCTCTTACTTCCCATTTTCCCCTCCAGTGCCCCATCTTCTGTCTGTCTTCCCTTCTTCTCCACCAAGCTTCCCCTTTCTCCTCCCATGTCCCGTCTCTGTGTTCCTTTATGTCTCTATGAAGAGCGATCAGAGATCATGGTAAAGACGATGTAATATGGATGAGGTTGTCTCAAAGGCATCAAACTGCCAGCAGAGCATCCCAGAAGGCAGAGGGACCGACTTCACATGCAGAAAAACGCTTAGAGACACTTTTCGTCGTTCCCTTTTATCCCTCATCCCTCTCCGCCACCCCCTCTTTACACTGCTTCCTTCTCTTTCTTTATATCTGCTCCTCTGTGTGCGGTTTGTCTCCAGTGTGTTTGTTTCTCTTTGAAAACAGTCACAAGTGTGACTGCTTTGCTTTTTGTAGAGAGTGTGAAACAGCTGCCAGAGTAAAATGCTG
Source organism: Oreochromis aureus (assembly GCF_013358895.1). Lineage (NCBI taxonomy): Eukaryota > Metazoa > Chordata > Actinopteri > Cichliformes > Cichlidae > Oreochromis > Oreochromis aureus. The sequence goes on from NC_052951.1 coordinate 29,766,113, forward strand.
GTATTGCCATTCATACATATAATCTCCACACTATGTCAGTATTTGTACACATATTTATTTTATTAACATTAAACCACTGTGCTTTTCTTCTTTTATGGAATAAAACATGGATGACTATGACAGAAAACAAGTGTTGCATTTTATTACACACATCACATGATGAAACAAGCTGAGATATGCCATTAGCTCATGTGACATTTGCTCATGTGACATTTGCTCATTGTTGTGAGAAATGAGTAATTTTAATTTATAAGAAGTATCGTTACTAGAACATAACCACCATGACCTCCATGTTAAAGGAGTGATTATGTTACTGTAAACAGCCATAAAGTGTCTAAATTGTCTAAAGTTATCCAAATGTCTTGTACGCTGCTGGCTCCACAGTGAGAAAGGGATTAAAGTATTGTTTACACAGTGTCTCTTTCTGCCCGACCCGCATTCATACAGGTCTAAACAGTAAAGCTAAGAAGCTACGCTAGAGGAAAGACGCATCAGCATTTTAAACTTCTGAAGAAACTTTAAAAAAAAGTGGAGAGGAGATTTATTTAATTGTTTGCAATGTCTTTTTTATGTTTAGTTTTGAATTCAGGAGTCTGTTTTTACACAAATTAGTGAAAAAATGGGTCGTTCTAAAGACAGTCAGTTCCTCAAATTTCTTCCTAGATATTATTGCAATGTGGAAATGTTGATGTACCTCAACAAATGTGCATAGTGTGTATAAAAGTCACTGATGATGTGCTGATTGAGTAACTGCAGAGCTCCAAATCTCCTCTGGCATTAACATCAGAACAAAAACTGTGAGCCAGGAGCTTCATGGTTTCCACTGCTGAGCAACTTGTTTAGGTGTAATGTATAGATGGCCCAGTACTTTCATCTCTTATAATGTATATGCAACTCAATAAGGAGGGATCATTTGGAAGAACTGAACCTGATTAATTGAAATCAATTCATTTATTTGTCAATTAGATTCTGATAATCCATAATGGAAGAACGTAATCCCAGCAGTGATAGGATTTAGGACAGGACCCCCCTGAGTCTGGACACTCTAGTGGTGCTGAAGATGAAATCTGAAGCTTGGACAGAGCTCTGAGTGACTTGGATGAGATGGAGATGCCATGTTGGGTCATCAGAGTCTAATCAGCAAATCCATTAATAAATTTCTCTGTCTCAATAATCGGGTTCAGTTCTTCCTAATTATCTCTCCCTATCGAACTGCTAATGGTGTTCTATAAACTATAGACAGTACCACAAACATTATGCAGCAGATTTAAAGATCTTTTAATGCCATATATGTACTCTGCATTGTATTACTGAACAAGTACAATGCATAAAAAACAGCTACTGGCCATTATTCCTGATCAGAAACAAAACATTTAATTTGTCAGTAAGCTTTAGCAGATGTTTCAGAGGATTCTTCACTTTCTCGGTCGTCCAGCTTGATCTAGACTGTAGAAACATAAACGTTACGTAAGGTCCGGCGCTGTCAACACCACAGCAATTATAGAGCTATTTCTTGGCGAATAACTGCATATATATGCGTATATAGTGAGCGCCATAAATGGTTTGCACATCTGTTGATTTCCTCCAGACCTCGTAAATAAGAAATCGCTCTTGTACAGCTTAAATTAAGGTCAAGTAAAAACATAAAAAATGCATTTCCTCTTCAATGGAAGACTGTCAGACTGGCCGACATAGGTGATAGTTTATTCTGGATGGTAGAGGAATTATTTATGATGATGTTGCACTTCAAGCAGCCTGCCAATCAATAACATGTGGCATTAATCACCCTGACAAAGTTGTATAAACCCTTCCATGTACACACACACACCAAAGACCCACAAAGAGTGACATCTCCCTACAGTCTCAAGCATCCACCAAATGCTATCTTACAAGGGATAGCTATCATCGGAGCATCAACTATTAATCGTGTTTTAGAGAGGGAGACAGAGGAGGAAGGAAAGAAGAACCCCCATCCAACTGCACCAAGCCACCAGAGAGCAGGAGAGCAAGTCTGACTCGCCCCAATCTGCTGTATAACAGAGAGATGGAGATGTTCGTTCAGGGATTTAGGAGCATTGTATTGCTAAAAAGGCATGAAGTTCATAAATCAGTCTGTTAACCTCAGCTGTAATAATGTAATTAAAGTTTGAGTAATCCAACACTATGACAACTACAGCTGTGATATAAACCCTTTAACAGGTTGTCCTTTTCGTCTTTTAAGTGAAAAGATGGATACAAAAAGATAAAAGTAGTCACTGGACACTGACTGACACTGATTCACCAATTCATTTGAGTAAAGATTTAAATAGTTCATAGATAATAAAAAAGAAAGAAATGGATGCGAAAGAAAATGTTTGCATCAAGTAAATAAATAAAAATATATATATACTATTTAAATAATTGAAAAATAGGTGAGTGAGGGTTTAATAATTGAGTAGTACAAATCAGTGGAGGAGGGGATTGATGAATGTTTTAAACACAGTGAGAGAGTCTTTAACTGACTGCTGGCCAGCTGAATGAATGAACACACACATGCCGCACACAGACACAGTTAACTACAGTAATGTAACGTGCGAGTCTTAAGAGTACACGGAGAAAAGCCATACACAGGGCAAGCATGCAAGCTCCACACAGACAGGCTCCAGCTGCATGCTTTAACATTTCTTTTACATTTTTTTTTGGTAATCTGTTTACCATATATTACAGCGACTGGGTGGTATGGGTGTAAAAGGCTTGTTTTATGGTACTGAGTCATGTCCGTTTTAGGAGAAACCACAGAGAGCGCTTTTCCTCCAAAAACCCAAGAGCATGTAGCTCAAGTGTGCATAGGTTGAAAGCTGATTGACTAACAAGCGGGCTGGAATAGGTGAGAGTGGAGTTCAACAGGAATGGGAGAAGTCTAGAAAAACATCATATACAGGTTCTTATACTCTACTCAAGCACTCAAAGTGCTTCATACAACATGTCTCAATTACTGAGGTACTCTTTTCTACACAATTTCTATCTAAAATTCACACCCAGATGGATGCGTCAGATAGAGAGGGATGGGGGTTCAATAGTTTACCCAAGGTTTCTTTACTTGTGCAACCAGGGATCAAGTCACCAACCGGTCATCTCGACAAACGCTTTCGCGTCTATCTGTCTTGTGCTGGTCAAAGAAGATTTTATTCCATTAACTATGAGTTATGTAAACATTCAAAGTTTGAGTGAAGCAAACATTATTTGACTGATGCATTTAAACATTTTACAGTGTAAAGTTTCAAAATTTTACACTGTAAAATGTTGAGACCTGAGAGGATCTCTGACAATCACATGAAAATACACAACGCGAAATAAGAACGACACTGCTGCGGCAGGTATACAGTGCTGTTGTTATGGCGATGTGACGCTCAAAATACCATGGAAAACAGATGGGCACCCACACCCACACTCACACCTACCCACACACCCACACACACACAGACACAAACCTACACTATCAGTTTATCATGCCTCATTTGAAGGAATAGGGAACCACAGTGTACGCTGTTTGATATACTGCAGACCTTTAGGTCATACACACACACACACACACACACACACACACACACACACACACACACACACACACACACACACACACACACACACACACACACACACACACACACACACACACACACTCTCTCTCTCTCTCTCTCTCTCTCTCTCATTGCTGTTCTTTTATTATTCCATAATCATCCCTGAGCGTTGAATTTTTCTTTTTCCTTCCTGAACCTGTCTCAGGCATTTGTCTCCTTCTCCTCTCATCTCTCTCTCTCTCTCTCCTGTACAGGATGTGGGTGCTGCACCCATGGTTGCCAAGCAGTTGCCACAGAAATATTCTGAATTATTGATGGAGTGTGCTCAGTGCGTCCCACCAAGCAGCACCCAAACTGTCTCAGCAGAGCACAACAAGCAGCGCTGCTTTCTAACCAGCAGAGAAAGCTTCAGCCAACAAGAGAGAAACAGAGCAAAGACAAGTATTAAATGTGAGGTTTCCGCAGAGCTGTCTGGTTTCCACTAAAATTAAGCTGCTCGACATGTCAGTTTTATACAACTTAAGCGGTTTCCCACCAGGTTTTGCTAAAGAGGTCCAGCTATTTGAAATTTTTAAATTTAACTTGTACTTATTCTCAGTTACTGCCTGCATTGCTGATATAAACAGTTAGAGAAAAGCAAATACAATAAAGTCATAATCATGAATGACATTGCTGTATATATTGCTACTGAAATAAAAAAAAACAACAACACATGAATAAAGTAGTAGTATTTGCTGCGTTTATTCATTATTACTCGAAAGGCATTTATTTAAAAGGGGATTACAGAGAAATGTGAAAAGTCAAAAGTAAAACAAATGCATCAAGTGACTGAAAAAAACATGATATAAACATCAAATATAGCAGAAAACAAAAAATATAAACAAATATATATCAATACATAACAAACATATATACAACATTTCTGCAAAATCTACGGTATAAGGTCCTCACGATCTATCTATCTATTATTAAGTATTAGTCATTATAAATAAAATAAAACTGCAGACTTTAGTTTTTTTTGTGTATGTGCGGCATGTTTCCGGTTTCAGTCATATTCATGAAAAACCATCTTGTGCCATAATTTATACATGTGTAAACGTGTGCGTGTGAATGGGTTTTAAGTGGTGCTGCAGATCATCTAAGCTTATTTAACCCGTTATATAGAAAATAAGAGAACAATAATGTGAAGTAACAGGTAGTCATCTTAAGTTATGTCCAGAAACAGGTGCTAAATGGTCGTCTCTGCTTTATCAGTCACTTTCACGGCTCTGTTTCATGTGTATTCTGTCATTTCTAACTTAAGTGGGGCAAGACACAAACTAGTTACCTGTTTCCCTTTCAAAACCTGTAAAGCTGTTTTTCAAGGCCTACTTGTATTAGCAGGCTTCATCCAAACAGCCTCTCAGCAAATCATCCAATCTGTAACACCATAATTAGCCATTACTTAGTGCTTCCAGTCAGCCAGCCAAGCAGTGAGCCGGGGAGCAGCATCACTCACCTGTTGTGCTCCGGGCGGCGCCTCTCTCTTGATCCCCATGATGCAGCTGTCATACCAGCCACTCCACTGTGCTCTCTCTCTCTCTCTCCCTCTCTACCACCCCCCTCCCTCCCTCTTTATTGTCCAACATCCCTTCTACCACTTACACATCCAGTCCAGCTACTGAATGAGGCCTATTGTGCACCATGCGTGCTGCTGCTAGAGTGTCATCCTCCATGACCGTCTGGTGCAAACAAAGTTTCTCTTCACATCCAAGCACAAGTTTGGGCAACATTAATCCTGCATCCGCCTCCAGAATAAAACAATTCTTCTCTGTGCCGACCCAATCTGCAGGCGCTAGGCAATAATAAAGATAGAAGTTCCAATCCTCGGCGTGGGTTAAACATCTGGTGAATACCAAAGATGCATATGAAAACTGGAAATGCATCCTGCAAATCCCAGTTATCTCTTCTTTGTAGTCCTTTGGAAAGCTCGAGTAGCTCCAGTTTTTAAAAAAAGAAACAACAAAAAACACACAAAAAACAGTGCAGCACATCCACAGCTGGCAGGTCGGACCATGTTAAGGCCTCAAGGCCCCAGTGGATGCTCAATTCCCACATAAAGGTAAGAATGAAAGAGAGTGCAAGCAAGCGGGAGCCTCTGCTTTGAGCAGCAAACAGGAGCTTGAGTGAGGAGGAGAGGAGCAAGGCTGGAAGTTTATATGTGTTCTCTCCCCCTGAACCAGGGGACTGGCTGAATAAATAATACAATAGATATTCCTGTGATGAGGTCTCGGCGCGGCATTCATAATTATTTCATTGTAGCTGTAATGAGAGCACTGGCCCTCCCGATGCGCCCTGCCTTGGCAGGTAGGTAGGCCTCTCCAGAAACCAGGGCCCAAAGGCAAGTGGTGCGGCTGCACACGAGGCACAGGTCAGACACCATCACTCTGTTTCTGTGGAAACATCTTTTGCATGATGATACAATGGAAGAGTGACAGATGAAGTGATAGTTTAACAATTTTGTAACCTAACATTTATCCCAAACCTGGTAGCACAGATGTCAAATGTGCCGCCCAGCAGAGAAGCCAGTTTAACTGACTGCTAAAGAGTAAAATAATTGCAGTAAATGTTTTAAATGCTTTGCTTTAAAAGAAAAAAAAAAGGCATTGCCATTACTTAGCCCTGTGACTAACTGGCGACTAACTGGTGCACCCTGCCTGTTGGACTAGGATGAGCTCCAGGCCCCTCCCCCAACTGCTACAATTATTCTTCCTTTAGTAAAACATCTCAGGCACTTCAAATGTTTTAATGTAAAAATGATTTCTTTTCTGAACGCACTTCTTCTTTATACTTAAACAAAGAAAAAATTACTGATCCAACCATGCTGAGATAAAAGTGATTGATGTGTAGCACAAAACCTAAAATTAGTTAAAAAAAAAAATCAACAAGTCCAAGCAAATGAGTTCTGTAAAATTGACTTTAACATTAAATTCCAATGTTTTTTAAACTGATTATTATTGTCTGTGCATACTGGGTACAGTAGCCATGTATGGACAGTAAAATCATAAAATCATTTAATTATGATGAAATCTTTGGTTGTTACGTATTGACTCCATACCAGGTCAATGGTGACCAACAAACTATGTATGTAATTTAAACAGTTTTAATTTCTTAAAATGTGCCACATGAATGTGCAAAGTAATACTCAGTTTATTTCCCAGACATGTACACACAGACAAATACAAAATAGTCAAATACAAAAGCACACACAGACCCCCAGTTGTGTCTTTTGTCCCTTGAGGCCACCATCGCAAAGCTTTTGGGGCCCATCAGAACTACGTACACGAGAGAGGTCAGTTTCTCACTAAGCCCTAGTCTCTTTCCCCCTCTGTCATTCACACACACACACACACACACACACACACACACACACACACACACACACACACCAACAGACCACCTCTATCACGTGCTGTCTTTCGCATACGCATACGTCGTGAGGTCTGCTGAGCGAGCACCTTCCGTCTTCTAATCCTGTTAGTGCGTTACAGGGGAATGATTGGGGAGGGTGGTTGATGTGTATATGTGTGTGTACGGAGATACTGGGTGAAGACAAGTGATAGAGGGGAGTACATGGGACACAAAGACCCCCACCGTCCTGCACCAGCTGGAGCCCTGAGGTGTATGTGAGACCTGAATACCCACTCTCACATCTGACACATACAGTATATTCATTCATTCATGTGGTTCTCAGTGCACCCCTCCTTTGTCACAGTATACACCCTGTGAGTGTCATTTTTGAGTTTTGTGAAATCAGGATATATTTTTTTTTATATGATATTATTTCTTAGTGCTTCTGGGTTTATTATCTTTGCTTCTAGTCCTATATTCCTCCTTAGATTGTGTTTATTCCCTTCTGTGTCCAGTCTGCCTTTTCTCTGTGTGTTGTCCTTGTGGAAGTCAGTCTTTGCTCTTTATTTACCTTTCTGTGTTTTTGTATTCGTGCCCCTGTTTAGTTATGTCAAGTTCATATGTCCTAGTCCTGGTCTCAGTGTTTGTTACCTCCTGTCTTATTTTGATAGCTCCTTGTCCCATGTGAGTTATGTTCAGTTTGGCTTTCTGTGTCTCATTAGTTAGATTCTGTTCAGCTGTGTTCCCCAGGTGTCTCTCCTCATGTGTATTTAAACCCTAGGTTTGCTTGTGTTCTTCTGCTTTCTGTCAAGCCTGAGTTATTTTTGTATTTGTAATCTTGAGGTAAGCAGTAAAGCTGCCTTTTAGTTTGTTTCTGAGTCCTGCATTTAGGTCCTACTCTGCTTGCTACACAGTCGACAGTTAGGTAAATAAATTTGAATGACTGATATTTAAGTTACAGCTATATGATAAATAAGGGCTTAAAAGGCCATATATTTAATTTGATAGCTTTTCCAAAAATACAACATTTACCATGTCTTCAGGGGCTAGACAAATCAATGGAAAGCTGATGGGTTTCAATGAGGCAGGTAAAAGATGTGGAGATGATTCCAAGTGTGGAATTTGTAACTCAAAGCTGCGGATGCACTTTTTGACCACACTGGAAATAAAAAGTGCCAATACCACAAGACAATCCCCAAAAGAATCAAAGCCTAATATCAGTGAAAGGAGCAACATTCACCTGCAGCTTTATCAGGTACCTCCTGCTCCTCCCCAATACATGCAAGCTGTCTTAGTGTGAGTGCTCTGATGCTCTGGGTTTGTTTTTTTTGGGGGGGGGGGGCTGCTGAGTCCTTCCTTGTGAGCTTATATTTTTAGGGCCGTGTTAAAACAAGATACAAAGCATTACAACATGTTAAAAAGATGAACAACTACAGTGCATGCTGTTGGAGCTTGGAACCAGAACTGGGGTTTTTATCTGTAGTGCTATCTTAATGCTAAGTAGAGCAACTACAGCATATGAACATCTGCACCTGCACATCTGCAAAATGTTTTGGATCGTCCTGGTCCGCGTTAACCCAAGATAATTTATTAGAGATTTCATACAGACTTTTTTAGATACAATAATAGGGTCGTCTACTTGTTTCCTCGATTTAGATTCAAATTTTAACTCCTCTATTGTGCATTAAACCTCAAGTAAAGAATCTGTTTTGAAAATATAAGGAGCAAAAAATACACATATTTGTTTTGAAATGTAGGGTGTGGAAAAAAAAGGTTTCAATAAAATAAATCACCAAGTAAAGTACAGATAACCATGTGACACCGAATGTATCATATCAGAGGTTTTGGGACCTCTTGTGTATTTTCCCCCCAGAAACCTAAATACAATTTTTAAGCAATTAAAATTTAATAAATGCAGATGTAGCAAATATGATACAAATTAAGACTCATATCTATATTTATTTTAAAAAATGTCACAGGGTTCAATAAACCAACACACACACAAAACCCAACATCAATATTAATATTCAGTAACAAAGCATTTGTACTTTGTTACTTTTACCTCTGAGAATACATTCATTTTATTTTACTCTGAATTTCATTCTGAAAAAACAAATAATGTCACATGTAAAGTCACAGAGTAGATGTTCATGCTCCTGGGTTCATGAATGTCTGTATGTCTGTATGGGTTACAATCAGTGTCAGCGCAACACTGAAATTTTAACTGAAAGATTTAATGTTTAATATCAATTAAGCCCAAACGTAACACAAGGCTGGAGCATGCGGAGTGACATCGTCCTAAATACTGGATTCAGGAGGAGATCTTTTGCTACTGGGACACATTTGCCTTCAGGGTTTTCTGCCAGAAAGGTTTCGTAACAGAGTTTTGTTTTCTATTGTCCAGTTACAGTTTAGTGACGTTTAAGAAAAGAAAAGTTTCTTGGTTAAGTTTAGAAAATATTTGAGTTAAAATATATGTTTAAAAAAAAAACCATGTGAAATCTGTTCATATCCAACACATGCATGTTCCATTAGCAGATAAATTTGTTTACATGTAACATATAATGTTGCTTTCCTTCAAACATTTACGTTTTCTATGATTAAAAAACCAGGGCCACGTGTCTCTTGTCTACTTTCATACACTTACATAGGAAGTAACAGGGCAAACTGAAACCACAAACTGCCTCTAGTGTGAATACACACAGTTTGATCAGCCAATGAGCAACTAAAGCATCTAAATCATAGGATATAAACACAAATGGCCCCTGGCAATTGCTATTAATATTTCACTGAATAACTGAAGAAGAGTCCAGCTCTGAGATTAATCTCATTGCTTTTCTGTCTTTCTTCCACTCTCCTTTTGGAAATGTTTTTTTTTTTTTTCCATATTAAGTTCTTGTAGCCTCTATAACCCTGATTTCCTACCATCTTGATTAATACCACAAGCCATGTAGCGTTGGCGAAATGGCACATTTTAAAACAAGGTTGGAGCAAACTTCTTTGTTTGTACCTGCAGCAAAATAAAACGTACAGCAGGCTGCCAAAAACTTTATTATCAGATCATGATCACATTTAGGCTTCAGTCCCAAGGAAGGAAAACAAACATGGCATTTTGATGCTTTTCATCCACGATCAAAGTTATGTCCGATGCACATGCACTTTTATTGAAATGCTTGGATGCATTTTCTGTAAGCTTCGCTGCTAAAACTCTGCAACCACGCAACACAATGAAGGAACCAAACAAATGGAAAAACAGTGCAAAAAATCGATACCATCAGCAAACTGTTTGATCTGATGGCAGGTGAACCATGATTACCACGGCTGAGTGTCCTGGTTCAAAGCTTCATCAGTTTATTTATTTTGGGATTAGATAGGTACTGGTGAAAAAGCACTGCAGATACTTTCATTTCATTTACAATAGAAATGATATTTGCATTAATATATTTTTCTGAAATGAATGTTGACTGCACAATTTGGTGGCTAAAGAATAATGGCACTGCTAAAGCCTCACTTTGAATTCTTTCAAAATCTCACAGGTGCATGACAACTTTAATACATATACTATATGTATACTGTTACCACTGTTTCCCTTATGTTTGCTTCTTGACAGCTTTCCTTGCATTGAGACCATTTCTGATGGGGCGTCAGTGAACAGTAGATGGATGAACTGAAGGACTGGATGCATCTCTGAAGTTCTGCATCAGGTTTCTAAGGTCATGACTTTCAGTTTTCTTTTTGTCAGTTTCCTAAAAAAATTTTAAGCACACACTGCACACCATGCTGAGATGTGTCAAGTTTTAGTGAACATCTCTGTCAAACTGGCATTTTTATGTTATTGAACTAAAGAAAGAATCATGATCGTGATTTGGAAAGAGGTGCTAGTAACAAAAGTGGCTAAACATGCCATTGAAAATGAGTTCTTTCCCAAGCTGTTTGTTATATGCAGACACAACAATGGCTTATTCCTTGAACCACTGCCTTTTTGAATGTTTGAATGATTCATTGGTACAAGAAAAATCATTCCTCTGTAAACTGTCAGGTGCAAAGAGTTGACTTAAAAATGAGCAAAAAAGCAGCCAAAGAAAGACTTTGAAATACCTTCAGAAAGCCTGGAGAATGCTCACTTCTAATAAAAAAGTACATCTGGCTCCTTGGAAGGAAATTGTAAAAAATGAGGGCTCGTTCAAGACTTTTTCACTGCACCATATTTCTGAAATCATACAAATTACCCTCTGCTAGCAGCGAGTCAACAGGCACAAATTTCTCACAACGGCTTCTTTCTTATCCTCTTGACTTTGCACCCTTGTCGTTTATCCGTTCAGAGATTATTTCCTTGTCTTCATCTTTACATTTGGGAGCAGAGTTGAAAGAAAGCAAGATCTCCAAATAGCTTTGACACACATCTCTTCGGAGTATCACCATGTCTTTTCTTGCTTATCCCGATTGTCCCAAACACCAGAGACATAAGTTGAAAAAAAAATGAGAGGAAGATTAATTTTAATTTACATACATACTCATCACAGTGACATGTTCATACATCATTTTGTTTGTTTACTTGTTTTCCCTTTGTTCAACTCCTCTCTATTCTTGTAGTACAGGAGAGAGAAGTGAAGAGGATTTTGTTTGCATGGAAATTAGTTTGGTGGGCCTCTTGGGAAACGCTCAGACGGTTGAACTGTTTGATGCCTGGGCCTCTGTGAATTGTTGGGATGCCATTTTTGGGTTTTTTTGTGTGAGCAATGCTTCACTCAGACGAAGGGAGAGGAACAGAGAGGAACCAGGCGGGTGATTTAAAGGCCAGTGTCAGATGATGCTTTTAATGGGACCCCAAAGTAGTGCTGGAGTAGTTTAGTAGAAAGAAAATAGTCCCAGGTCATTATTTCTGAAATTACACATTGTTGCCAAGCATGAATTTGGTGCTTTGATCATTGCAAGGCAACAGCCACCTGGTTTTTCAGGGTGGACAATAAAGTTGAGCTCAGTCACAGTCAGATCTGGGTCGTGTACTGTAAAAAGAGTTTTACATACCCAGGGTTTCTTTCCATTATCTGGATTCACCCTAACATCAGCAGTCAGGATAAGCAGTCGCAAAAGATGACTATTAGTTTGCTAAGTTAAGTCAGCTTCCCCCGTGCATGTTGGCAGGAAAGGAGGTGATGCTACCTGTATTTGACCAATCACAATTAAGGATTAATGTACTGGCACCAGAGCAGCTGAAAAATATACTACAGGAATAAATATAAAGACGTTAAACGTATGATAACCTGAAAACCAACCCTGCTGCCAAAGACAAAGCAGTGATATGAGAGGAAAACCGACATACAGAAATGAGCACTTTAAGCATTTTAGTCAATACAAATGGAAAAGAACGACTATATTATTAAAGCTGAGCCTATTTGAAGTCTGCAAGGAAAGGCAACAAAAATGTCATTTAACACTCTTATCAAATCACAAGTCTATCATTAAGATATGTGAAAATCTGATGGATTTCAATTGATTATTAAAGTTTTAATTTTTTATTCTTTCAGTTGCAGCCTTGTTGGTTTTTTAACGGTCTGAGAGGAAAGAATAAATATCAGAACAGAATTCAGATTTAGACTTAGACATTTATCACTTGATATTTTCCTGCTGGTTGCAAACAATTTTACAACAACTTTATTGTTTTATCAGCTTTAATATGTGACCCTAAAACAGACCACCTATTTCTACTTGCTTTATATTACATTTGCAAGTAGTCTAAGAATCTATATTTATTCTTGATGTTCATCCACTAATATATTTTAGACCCACTTCCTTTTTGAAATATTAACAAAATTTTCTATTTTCTATAATAGTCACCACTGACTAACTTACTGGTCAGTGTACGGTTAAGTCATACCAGCTGATCTTTAATCTGCAACCTAAACAGCTCCAGAGCAGGTTAGGTTCACAGCATGAGTTGCCTTGGTAATCTACCCCAGTAAGTAGTGAACCACCTTTCTATAGCTCTAAAGTTAGCTGGATAAAATGAAATCCTGCTTTGTAGTACAGGTCTATGGTGATCTTAGAGCCAGTCTATATCAGCTAATGCCTCCGATATAATTTTACACATCCAGCTGGCAAAGCTTATTTAGGCTGCTGTAGTCTGCCCACAGCTATGTATTTGCAAGACACTTTGCAACCCACCTCCATGCCAGCTCCTCCCTGTATCCATGTATCCACCCAACTATGCACAGTCTTTGGACTGTGGCAGGAAGCTGAAGCACATTCACACTGAAAGACCCTAGTCTGGAGTCATTTTGCTTATATATTTAAGTCATTTTTAACATAAATTTCAGCATAATGCTTTTTGGGATTAAACTTTGGTGTGTATTGTGTGGATCGAAGCAGAACTATCTTTGTCTCAGTTTGACTCTGCTTGGTTCAGTTCGTCTTGACGGTGGTCCCCTTGTACACTCAGAGTAAACAGGCCCGCGGTTATAAAGCTTTTACACGCCAATCCTGCCCAACATTCCCTTTATGTGCAAGTGCTGCAGGGCTCAGATGCATAATACATGAGCACTCAGTTAATCTATTGATCCAAAATATGTCTTCTCTCTTTCTCTGTCTCATTTACTATCTGTCTTTCTTTCATACTGTCATTCCCTCTGTTTGTGTCTTGCTTGCTGCTTTTCTCTTTCCCTTCTCTCTTCTGCCCTGTTTTGATCAGCAGCCTGGTTTCAGCACGTGGACAGGCAGAACAACAGATTAGAAGACGAGATAAGAGAGATGCATTCATTAAGAGGTGGAGATAATGAACCAGTGCTACATGTGGTGAGACCAAACTCAGAAGACGATATAAACAGCATAACTGTTGTTGAAACAAGCAGGCACAAGCAGACATGATAGAACCAACGCTCTTTTCTGCAGGTTGGACCCCAAAACTTGGTCAGCTAACAGCAAAAACCTGACTGTGAAAAACCTGAAAGAAATGAAATACAGGTCAGCAGATACTCAAGAGTTCACTGTGTAACAAAAACTAAATTCATGCAGATGAGAGCCAAACTCAAAAGAGAAGTCTGCATGTAAATAATAGCCAGACTCATGTATTGCCAGTGGACTTGTTCCAGTGGGCATGCTCTACAGTTTCTCCCTGTGCTCTGATTTCACTCTGAGCTGCCAGTCTACTTGCTCTGCTCCACCTCCCTGCTTTCCTGCCATACTCATCTCCACCCACACTCTCCACTTAACTCCTGCAAAGCACTCTTGCTGTCAGTCTGTGAGGAACCGGCTCTTTCCTCTAGCCCACAGGTGTCGAACTCCAGGCCTCGAGTGCCGGTGTCCTGCAGGTTTTAGATGTGTCCTTGATCCAACACAGCTGATTTAAATGGCTAAACGACCTCCTCAACATGTCCTCCTCAACAGAAGCCTGGTAATGAACTAATCATTTGATTCAGGTGTGTTGACCCAGGGTGTTAACTAAAACCTGCAGGACACCGGCCCTCGAGGCCTGGAGTTCGACACCCCTGCTCTAGCCAATACAGTCACTGGACCTCCTCTTCCCAAAGGATGCTTACTCGCCCAGGCCTGCAGTCACTGCACACAGTGTCGCCTCCTCTTCCTCCCCCAGCATTAACCAGTTTTTGCAATAACTCTTTACTTGATTCTGTGTGCTAATTTTGGATCCACTTGTTGCTACCTATTAGAATATTAGTTATATTCTAATAATAGTTTCTTAGTTTTTCCAGGGATGGTTGAAAAGGCAAAGAGCATCCTCACTAACTTCTGATGCAAACTCAGTCATTTTGTTCTGTGTAACCAGGAAGGAAACTTAACAGAAACTGCTCAGTTCAGAAAGCAGCTTGAAGGGCAAAGAATTAACAGTGTTTGACAGTGATTGCAAAATGTTCATCAGACAAAACTGTAAGTGCTGGATGAATCTACGAACATTAAAAGATGTTTGCAGTTATTTCTTTGCAGTACTTTAAGGTATGCTCATACACAGCACATAGATAATAATTTGGATTAGAAGTCTAAAGTCTTTCAACGTGACAGGATCAAGACTTAATATATTCTCAGTAGTGATAATGATAAACACAACTGGTAGATTTGATTGACAGCACTCAATGACTGACCAATTCTCAGAAAAATAGGAAAGTCCAAGGAACCCTGTGAAGATGTAAGGAGAAGGTTTCTAGCTAAACGAATGGCTCTGAATATCTAATTTTGTTCTGTTAGACACCTCTGTAAGTATTTTTATATTTATTCAAAGCTCTGTGGTGCAGTAAATTTAACAAACAGAATTAAGCACATGAACATGGTGTGTCTGTTGTAGCTAGATTCACACAAGTTATGCAAAATCTAGGGCTAATAAATTAAGGTTTACTAGCCATAGTCTCTAATAAATTCATGTTTGTAAAAAAGCCCATGCATACAGCAGCATATGGACTATTATGTAGCTGTTTTAGCTACATAGCTGTTCTACCATCATGCTGCACAGCACATGGCCTACCGGATGTACATGCACAGCTTTTGAGTGTATAGTCACATTACTTAAAGCTAATTGAAGCAGAAGGACAGAATACCATGCTCTCTCAGTCTGTTTCTTTTAAGAAATGAGAGTGATGAGAGGCGAGGTCCTTTTCTAAACCTGCAGGCGCAGGTAAAGTGCAGAGAATCTCTCCCCAAGCGAACCTACTAACCTTTTCTTCCAGCCTCGTGTCTTTAATTTGTACTGGCAGACAATGAAATATTTACAAGGAACCCTACAGGCAATTACATTAAAAGTGTGTGGTTAGACACCGCCTACCCTTTGGCGGGCCCCCACGGTGAGAAACGGAGGCCGATTTGGTGAATCGTCGCAAAGTTTACAACGTCAGATTTTACTCAATATCAATAATTCAAAGGTAGAAGAAGCAGAAAGGGGAAGGAAAGGAGGACAAGAGTGAACAGCAAAGAAGGGAAGGACAGGAGGAGGCAAAGGCAGGAGGAGGGAACGATTTGAGGAGGTGTGTGTTCAGGCTGTGGTGGATGTTGGCGGAAGGCTGCACTTTAGTGTCCATTTGCTAAATGTGGCAGAAATACACCGTGTGGCAGCCATGTTCTGGTTGCTGAAAGCTTTGCCGGACGTTTGATCCCTCAGAGTCTCTCCTGCACTCTGAACACACACGGACGTATTTGTTTCACATACAAAAATATGAACTATTCACGTGTCTAAAATAGGCTGACACAAGTACCACTCATCTGATGGACACACGTAAAGTTCAGCTACAATGTCCTGTAGCTGAACTTTATTGGCAAAAACTAATCATGAAAAATGCTCTGAAGCCATTAGTACCACTAATGTCAACTTGGACTATATTTTATTGGGTACACCTTGCTGGTATTGGGTTGGAACCTTTTTATCTCCAGAACTACTTTAATTCTTTGTGAAACAGATTCAACAAGGTCCTCAAAGTTTTGTCGATGGCACATTCATGATGCAAATCTCTTGTTAGATCAGGTGCCCCACTGGATAGAGATCTGGTAACTCTTAGACGCCAAACCAGTTTGAAATGATTTGAGATTTGTGATAAGGTGAATTATCCTGCTGGAAGCAGGCATCAGAAGATGGGTTCACGGTGATTATAAAGGGATGGATATAGTCACCACCAATACTCAGGCAGTCTTTGGGGTTTAAACCATGCAGTTGGCCCAAAGTGTGGCAAGAAAATATCCGCTGAAACATTATGTCATCAGCAGGCTGAACAGTTGAAACAAAGCAGGATGAAGCCATGCTTTCATGTTGTTTAGATGAATGAACAACCTGAATTTCATAGCAGATCTTTTATTACCCAATTTCTGTCCACTTTTGCACAGTCTGTGTAAACTGAAGCTTCAGCTTCCTGTTGGTAGGTGACAGCAGTGTTATCACCCAGAAGCTTCCTGTTGGTAGGTGACAGCAGTGTTATCACCCAAAGATCTGCCACTCATTGGATATTTTTTCTTTCTCTGACCATTCTCCATAGATCCTTAAAATCCCAGCAGATCATCAGTTTCAAAATATTCAGACCAGCCTGTTTAACACAGACAACCATGACAAGATTTTTTCAGCATTCTGATGCTCAGTTTGAACTTCAGCATGTCATCTTGACCATACCTGAATGAAGCGAGTTACTGCCATGTAATTAGCTGATTAGATATTCAGTTAACGAGCAAACAGTTCAGGCAGCATATAGATCTGATTGAATAGAAGTGAACGCTTGTTAAGTTCAGGCTAAAACTAAATTAAAGTTTCGTATTCCCTAAACAGCTAACAGGAAATGAGAGAAAACAGATAAAACACAAGTGGTAAATTGGAGTAAAATTGATTGCTTCTTTTGCAAAATGTGTCCGAATTTGACTTTCTTTAAAGCTGGCACCGTCTTTCGTCCTTCCTAGCTTCTATTTGCAGACCTCTCACTCTGCTTTCATTCTCTTGCTTTCTCTCCTTCCTCCCACCCCTCCATGCATTTTGTCCGTGCGGTTTCGCCTTCCCAGTGGACTGTCCTCCCTACTGCTGTCCCAGTGGAGTCAGGTGATGTATATTTCATGAGCGGGTGCCGGGGACCCTCTGGAGGGCCGCAGCTACAGCAGGACAATAGGCCTGGCTCAGGTTTCCTGCTGGCCGTCACTGACACTGCTGCTCTTTTTGTAGGCAGGTGAGTCAGAGCTGGAGTTTCAGCCAGGGCTGCAGACTGAGAGGCAGAGTTACAGCTGGAGCAAGACTGAGCACAGACCGAGCTGATGCACATCTTAAGTTTTACTCTGAAAAAACACCAAAGACAGGAATTAACACAGTACATTAGAATAAAATAATGCAGATCATCTCTTTTTTTTTTGGGGGGGTTCAGTTTTGGTGGTGCCACTTTTAAAAGGCACAAAAAACTGATTATAATTATCGCAGGTTTTGTTAAGTTTCTTTTAAAAATAATGTTCATTGGGCAGAAACAATAAAAGTGAACTTGATCAAAAAGCTGTGCTGATCAAAAACAGAGGGAAACACACACATAATATCCATAATATCAGGTTTTCATTCTTAGTTATTATTCTCCAAAGTGTCTTCATCTGTTTCCTCTAGTAAATCATATCCTCACTTTTAATCCTAACTTTAGCCTCATAGCCATTTTACCCTGCTTCATCTTTCCTGTCTCTTCCTACAGTCTTTTGGGTCTAATTTACTTCACATGTTTGCTTTTATCATTCATTCATTTTCTCACTTCTTGCTTGCTTCGTGCTTGCAGTATTTATCCAAATAATTTGCGTATTCGGTGTTTGATTCCTGTGATTAAAAACAGATTTCTCTAAAAGGTTTTACAGAGGATGCACATGGGGAGAGAAAAATACATTACTGGAATGACTTTGATTACAATTTTAATTGGAATGTGTTCAAAATGCTTTTGGTTTGTTTGTGTTTAATGGGCAGCGAAGATGCAAAAACAGTGATGAGAATGCAGTGCCCACGAGAAAAAGAATGGACTCCCCGAGTGTGGAAAAAATAGAAACCATCAGTCACCTATGAGAGTTTGTGCAACAATGAACAGCTGGAAAGCTGAGATGAGCTGAACTTCAAAAACACCAGTACTTTTATCTTTACATTCGTGATACTGGACTAAATGTTGATGTTCTTGAGCTGATGTTTGGGTCCAGTTTCAGATAAATATATGGAAAAAAAACAGCTTGAAATTTCTCATATGTCAGTTAATGCATACAAACAAAGCAAAAGTAGAGGCTTGCATATCTCAGTGTAGGGTTTGGTAGATAAGAGGACGGCCCTATGAGATGAAGTCAAGTTGCTTTAAAGGCTTTTACATGTATTGGTAGCACTTTATATATTATAGGGAACATACATTTTTCCATAAGAAAGCTTTGCTTCACTAAATCACTTGATTAAAAAACTTCATGGTGTTTGTACCACATCAGATGAAGTGATGATTGGCCTTTCCTTAAAAACAGATAAAGAATGAATAATTAATGGTGTTAATTATGGCGGTTCAAAGTTTGATATCACCAGGATTGCATAAAAAAATCAGCCATCAAGTTATGATTCAGCACTTAAAGATTTATCTTTCCGCATTTAACTTAATAACTTAATGTTTCTTCACAGATGTTTCAGTAAAAGTAAATAAAGGTCTTGTTTTCTCCTGCCTTCCTCACTGTGCCGTTTATTTGTGTTTCCTGCTGAAATTGATTAAATGGTCAAGCATTGGATAAGAAATAATTATTCTACTTATCAGAACTGCAGACCCAGGTGAGGGTGAAAAAAACAAAACGTGAAAGCCTCCTTAAAGGTGTGATGAGTGATTTCACTTAAGACTAATTCAGTCATGAAAGCAAGAAGATTAAAACAAATTTGATAAAAGTAAATGAAAATGAGTGTTTGTTACAAAACAGTATCACAACTTTAATGTTGTTATTGTTCAGTAACACTACAGTGGGCTGGAAATACAAAATAAAAAGAATTTACTCCAATTAAGGTTGCATACTATAATATTTTATTTGTGCAAATATATAATCAACAAAGCAACAAAACGGAGAAAATGCTCCTGACTGGATGAATTATTTAGTTTATGCGCCTGAAACTACTCACTGAAAACACAAGCTCACAATAAGAGTAATGACTTTGATATAAATCTAAACCTGCAATAAAGTAATGATGTTAAACTCAGTCCTCTGTTTTAGCTGCATGAACATGATTAATTACGCGTGAATCTCGAAATACCTTCATTTTTGTTTTTCATTACATAAGACCCTGATAATTCCTGAGGTTTTTACATGAATGAATGAATGAAAGCTTTTGCATGCATGGATTCGTGCTAATTCGGGTCCCCCTACCTTAGTCTCTGCTCAGGTTTACTTTGATCTGTTTCAATTCAGGCATTTGCCCGCTTTAAATCAACTACTTCGCAAACACCGACGGTCGGAGTTATGCGGGATTTTGCCAGATTAATTAATTAAAAACAGGGAATAATATGCGCTGTGGTGTTTGAAAAGCGGTGTTTTTCTCCCAGATTTATGTATTAATCTTTCATTTGTTACATTCTGTTTGAGGTAAACGCTTCAATAAAATAAATGCCACAGTTGCTACTTGTTGCAAATAACTTTATTTGTAATTTTTACAGGTGCTCATCTTATTAGTGCAGGTGTGAGAGCAGCAGACACGGCGCATGATAGCGGGGATACCGAGCCCCCTGCCCACTCGGTCACCCTCGCGATAATCATTCCTCCTTTTATTACGCGTGGCTGTCTGCCGGAAATCCCCCCCTTCCCATTTTGATTGACAAGCTGTGCCCCGCTGACCCCCGCTCGGTTCACGTGTAAATATTTCATCGTCTGGTGCTTGCGCTCTTTAGTTCCCGTTCAGGACTGTTTATTCTTTAATTAACGGAAGTGTGAGTGGGTTTTCTTGCGCGATCAGGAACATGATGTCCAGTAGTACAGCCACAGAGTGAGTGAAGCATGATTAATTGATTTATTAATTGCTAAGAACGTGAATAAGGGTGAGGTAGAGGAATTCCTGCACGCCCGCCATCAATTAATAATCTCAACTGAATCTTTCTGTCTCTGAACCAGCCCTCCCTCTCTGCCAGCTGACCAGGCAACTGAAATCATCACCCAGGCCCAAATATTGCTTTTCATATGCACACTTGCTGTTTGTGATTAGTAGGTTATATGCTGCGTGAAAGTAATAACCTGAAAGAACACATGCATATGAGTCTCATGGTCTCCTTGCTCTGCTGTTTTACTTTGAAAGATCTCCAGCACTGTTACAAAGATGTGTTGGTAGTTTAGGATGAAATGCTGTCTGGGGACAAATGTAAGCCTCTACAGTGCGGCTACGGGTGTCATGAAGGCAATGATCTGATTTAAATAGTTTTCCTGGCGCACAGGCTCAAATTCTGCATTTAAGCATTAACAATCAAGGAATCATTAGATCACCGTGACTCTGAAACCCACCGGAACGCCATTTTTGCAAAGTTAATTGATGCAGGCATCAATAACCACGTCGGGTTTGGAGGTATTCCTGGTGGTCTCGTGACAACTTCATGTCACCGAACCACATTTTTCTTGCAGGTATCGATTTTTAGATGTTTCTACCTTGATTTTTTAGCAGTGAAACCACAAGCAGTCCTTGCCAGCGAGCCAAGCACGCTTGGAGGCGTGGCTAAAGACGACTATGTTCACGTGGTTGGTGGAGACGTCCAGGGGGAGGGAGTGAGGATCCTCCAATGAGGAGGAGCCTGAGAGGCAGTGGTCCAATATAGGCGCTGGAGGCAAGGAGCATCTTTATTATAGAAGTCATTTACAGGAGGCAGAAGATCCGCAGGTGTCCCGGAGTTAACTCTGGTTGTCACGTTCTGTATATTTTTTTTTACTGAGTCTGACTGCATCTACAAAATCCCGATAAAGAAAAAAAAAATCTTTTTTCCAAGTTATCTGCGCGTGGCAGGCACGTTTTTCTTCCTCTCAGAGGCGTTTCTTTTGAGAAAACCATCAAAACGGAGTCGAACGAGGAAGACGGACAGCGACCCTCCCTCACTTCTGCAATCATGATGTCGATGAACAGCAAGCAGCCTTTCAGTATGCACCCCATCCTGCACGAACCCAAATACACTCCTCTGCACTCCAGCTCCGAGGCCATCCGCAGAGCCTGTCTTCCCACACCGTCGGTGAGTCCAGAATTCACTCGTGATTTCCTGCAGCTCTTACAAAACTTCCAGTCCCCTTTGATAGTGTAGAAAATGTCTTTAGTTTATTCTTGATTTCTATTCATGTAATGCAATTTAAAATGATTTAATATAATAAAAACAACATATTAATAAAAGCCCCACATTTTGGCAGCTAAAGTCAAACTCTTTCTACTTTGAGACCAGGATATGCGTCTTGTTTGGACGGTGGAGTGAGGATAAAGTTCTATATTATAGCATCAAATGACAACGCTCGATGAAATGTGAAACAAAACCCGTGTAAAGAGGCTGGAGACAGTGATATAACAGGTCAAACCGGGGAGTACTAGCAGCACAAAAACAAACAAACAAACAAACAAACAAACAAAAACAAGCCAAACGTGTTGCTCGCAGACGCAAAAAATGCGCCGCTGCCGAAGCCAGATCCGGTGTTTTAGGAAAGTGTGAGGGATTCTGCTTCAAACGAACGACGATAAAAAATGAAGGAAGGAGAGGACGAATGAAAAGCCTGCGTGGAATCTCCGAGCGCGTGTTATCTCATATTGTCCCATTCATATTCAAACTCACAGCCGTTTCATTTCATTGTCCGCAGAAATTATTCAGGAGATCGTAAATATTAATTTTAAATGAATATCCTTCCACGCTGACACACTTTCGAGGCACCGGGCACATCCAGCGGTGTCCACGTCGAGCTCGACTGCGTGTGTTTTGAGAGCTAATCAAACAAAGTCCAGTTCACCTTGTGCGCATAAAATTTCCGTCTTTTGTAATATTGTGACAATCGCCTATATACTGTAAATAATGCACAGATACATTTAACTGATTAATATTGCAGTTTAAATGTTTACCTGGAAAAGCAGAGCAATATTTGTGAAACAGTCCAAATTCTGAAAAATATCAGTGGGTTACGATAGAAAAGTTTCCACAGATTTGTAATTTTATTTAATAGTTTGCACTTCATGAATTGTTATTTTACCGTATAAATAAATGTGATGTAATTAGCTGGAGTCGCGGTGGATGCTTTGACGAAGCTGTCAGGTTTTGTTGCTGAGAAGCTTTCCTCTAACCGGTCTCCCTCTGCTCCCCTCGCAGCTCCAGGGCAACATCTTCGCCGGCTTTGATGAGACGCTGCTGCAGAGAGCCGAGGCTCTGGCCGCCGTGGACATCGTGGCACAGAAAAGTCACCCGTTCAAGCCAGACGCCACCTACCACACCATGACCACAATGACCAGCATGACCTGCACCCCGACCTCCTCCTCCGCTCACCTGCACCACCCGTCGGTGCTCACCTCCCACCATCACCCGGCGCACCACCAGCCGGCGCAGGGCCTGGAGGGCGACCTGCTGGACCACCTCACGCCCGGTATTTCTCTCGGAGGGATGCCCGGCTCAGACGTCTGTTCCACGGCCTCGCACACGGCTCACGCCCACATGTCGGCCATCAACCACATGCAGCACCACCACCACCCGCAATCCATGAACATGCACCCCCACGGGCTGGGCTCCCACGCTTCCCTGGGGACCGCCGGCGCAGACGCGGAGCCTGATCCCCGGGAGTTGGAGTCTTTTGCGGAAAGATTCAAACAAAGGCGGATCAAACTTGGGGTGACTCAGGCGGACGTGGGGGCTGCCCTGGCCAACCTTAAGATCCCTGGGGTCGGGTGTCTTAGCCAGAGCACCATCTGCAGGTTCGAGTCCCTGACGCTGTCGCACAACAACATGGTGGCCCTGAAGCCGATCCTGGAGGCCTGGCTGGAGGAGGCCGAGCGGGCACAGAGGGAGAAGATGACCAAGCCGGAGCTCTTTAACGGGGGGGACAAAAAAAGGAAACGCACTTCTATCGCCGCACCTGAGAAGCGCTCTCTGGAGGCTTATTTCGCCGTGCAGCCGAGGCCCTCATCCGAGAAGATCGCCGCGATCGCCGAGAAACTGGACCTGAAAAAGAACGTGGTCCGGGTTTGGTTTTGTAATCAGAGGCAAAAGCAGAAACGAATGAAGTTTTCTGCAACGCACTAAGGCCAGCGAAGCCGCGGGTCTCTGCCCCGTTTCCAAAAAGACAAACCAGAGACAAGCTGCTGCTGCTGCTGCTGCACCACACTGTCAGAAAAATACAAGGTACACCGTCGTGCCTTTACTACCGGGGCAGATCCTGTCTGACAGCCACCCGGGCCCCATAGGCGCGCACTCAATAAGAAAACAGTCATCTCACAGATCATATAGGCGCTCATCAAAGTGTTATAGCAGACTACGGTCATTGTTTTGGCTCTCTAGATATAAAAAAAAAATCTCATCAAATGGTTTTTGCTTTGCAGAATTAATAAATGGTATGGCATTGAAAATGCTACTTATTTATTTTACAGAAGAAAACTCACGTTTTCTGACTAAAGAATGGACGAAATGCGTGTATGTGTCTGTGTGTGTGTGTGTGTGTGTGTGTGCATCCGTGATTTTTCTTCGTTACAGTGGAGCAGAATCCACAGCCGTGTGTCTGCAGATATGGAAACGACTTCACATAAAGTATTCAGCGCAAAGAAAGCGCTCGACGGGGTCTTACAGTATTTTAAGATACACATTTAGGTTTGGATGTGAGACACCTGGTGACTTGTTCTGTCAGTATAAACCCGGATGTGTTCTAATAAATTCAGCCTCATCCATCCAGAAAAAAAGAAATGGATACAACGGTGTACCTTTCTTATTCTGACAGTGGAGACGGAGCATGGGAAATGGAAGAGAAAATAAAATTTTAAAAAAAGACTGAGACCCTGTCCAAAAACTCGAGACTCTTAAATCTTTATGCTTCTCCACATGAATAGGCCATTGCTCCCTTGAGATGTGGGAGAAAGTGATCAGCATCGTAGGAGAAAAAGAGGGGGGAACAATGCTCCGTCCCGTTCATTCACAAGGCAATTATTGTACAAAAAAATTAAGAATAATAATGACGGGAATCGAGGAATAATTATTATTATCCTCATTAGCCGGAATAGCTTTTTTATATTTATCAGTGTACATATTTGTGAATATATTGCACCTCTGTGTGTGTCGGGGGGAAAAAAGCTCATTTAAATGTATTGATTTTTTTCGCTGTCTTTTCTCCCAGGTGTTTGTTTCTTTATGAAGTTCAAGAGGTTTTGGAGACGAGATCCGACCAAACGCGTTAAAAGCGTCCTTTGGTCTGTGGCTAATTTGTGAGGCGCAGTAACTCCTGTAATCCGTTGCATGGTTTACTCGTAAAATAAAAGGGGGGAGGAGAAGGAGGACAGGGGTGTTTTCTTTGTGGCTCCAGAAGTATGGAAACAATCCGCCCCCCCAAAGTGAATGCATTGCAATAAGAAGAAACACACACACACACACACACACACGAACACGCGCACGAGTACACACATTCACACGGTATGGCTGTGTGTCTACCTCATTACGCAAGTGTTGGCACGTTTATGGTGATTTAAAAACACACACATATAAACAAAAAAACGAGTAGGATGATTTTTTTTTGTTTGATTTTAATGTGATTTTCTTTTATTATTATTTTTTGTTCCTCTGCCACTGGGTTAATGGTGAATTAGGCCTAGAAGACTCACTGATGTGTAAACCTGTTGTATGTTCAAGTTCACTGCAATGATGCTCTGACAATCAAATTACTATTGTTATTATTCAGAAGTGGTTGATCCCCCCTCTTTGTGTCCTCATGAATTATTATTATTATTATTATTCGTCCACTGACACCTTTGTGGAGAGCACTTTGTACAGTAGACATTCTGATGAAGGGAACTGTCGGCCTTATTTATACATATTTTTTCAACGCTTCTGAAAAAACGTCATTTAATTATTTATTTATTTTTTGTTTGTTTGTTTTATTTTTTCTCTTTACATTTCCGTATTTATTTGAATTTAATTTATTTTGGAGAAGAAAAAAACATTTCATATGTGAAAGTGTGCTTTAAATGTGTCTGTGTAAGCGACAGAAGCTGAAATAAACCGTGCACGTTTTACTTGAACTTCTGAAAGCCTTTCTTTTGGGGATTTGAAATAGACGCTGAGCAGGATTTTGTCTGTCAACCCAATCAGAAAAACTACTGCTTCCATTTTTAGCCAGCATTACACCTCCTGAGAATAGATTTGGTCATGTGAGCCCATTTTTAAATTTTGCGTTTGAAGCAAAATATCTGATTATCTTCGTCACACCACGCCAGGGTTTGTGTTGGTTGATAGAGGTGTTAATCGCCCCCCTTTTAAAAAAAAGATAGATTTAATGGATCTGTGTAATGCGAGCTCGGGACAGCAGTCTGTCTGTGTTTCTGTTTCTTGGATACAGTCCGTGTGTTTGCGCCGAGAGGCGAGCAGCTGCTGCTCTGAAACAGGAGAAGCCTGGAGGTGAGGGAGGTCCGTCTAAAAGCAGCTTCCCAGCGATGATGAATAGGATTTGATACTTGAGTGACTCTAATATTGATCAACTTTGCTGGGTATGAAGACTGCACGGCTCTATCGCATAAAGGACCATGCAGACAGGCCCCTCATCTGATGCTTTTAGTCCTATCAGACGTTTCTCTCCCAGTAAAAAAAATGCAAAGAAAACTCAGAGAACTGAAAAGTCTCTGCTTCTTAAAGTTAGAAAACTTTAAAAACAGAAAAAAGTTTGAACTAAACAAAGAAAACAGAGCTAAATGAAATATCTCTTAACTGTCACAAGTTGTGAGAAGCTGATTATTGCCCCTGATGGTTTGAAATAAATTTGAAACATGAGGTAAACGATTTCATGCCCGATAATTAAAAAGAAAAGATTCTATAAATATTAGTCAGCTGATTTTTATTTTTTTGTGAATTCAATTTCCCAAGATGCAGATTTAGATGTAAAGTGAAATTATTGGCAACAATACATTTTAGCAGGCAAAATGTTGCATGCATTTATTCATAATATATGGATCTTTATCTTCGTCAAACTGAACAAAAATTAACGAGTTTAAAATGACTGACCCCACATTTACACAGTTTTAGAAAATAAAGTCCTCACCATAAATATATATTAACTAATGATATACTTTTCTTTTATGATAACAAAAGAGGAAGGTGTTTGAAAGTATATTATTTGGAAAAAAAAAAGAAATCCTCTATGCGTAAATGATAACTACAGCGTGACAGCAGAATGTGAATGTTTAACTTCCAATTAAAATGCCAAATTTAGTGCAGGTATTCATATCATCAGCATTTATAGTAAGAACTATATTTAGTCTTTTGGATAAAGATTAAATAGAAAAATATTATTTCCATTTTAATGAAGTGTTATTAGAAGAAAACATTCAATAGACAGTCGAATTGTGATTTAATTATAAACCGTATTTGGAAAAAATATGAGAAAAAACAGCATGTTTTTTTTTAATTAACTGTAACATTATTAAGAATAATAACATTCTAATATGTTTCATTTATAATTATAGGGAGGGCTTCCCAGAATACTCTTAGTGTCATTTACAATATAAATTAAGTGAAATCACACAGATACCAAAGCACTGAAATAGCTCTGAAATAAACCAGAATGCAATAAATATTGTTCACAGTGCTATAAATACCTAATACAGCAAAACCAGTAATTTACCTGGAAAAAAGCCTATAAATCTGCTACACGTGCGCAGCCACAATCTTCATTGTGTTCTCATTAAGCACAACATGACTAGAGCCACAAAAACTCTGTAAGCATAAAAGTGTATGTGCGACTGCATATTAATCTGGATACATAAAAGAAATTCAGTGAGTTAAAATCCAAATTTGCATGAAATCCTCTCTCTCTGTGTCTGTGTTTATACTATTTCTCTCTGTCCTCTGATCAGCAGGTGGTTTGGGTCTGTAAATGCGTTATTAATGAATAATAAATATCAGCTGTTATGATACTATTGATTTTGGAGCGTGTTTGTTAAGAAGCTGCTTTTCTCTGTTGTACAACAGCATCTCGGCCCCGATCCCCTCGGAGCAACCCAATCCAGGCCTTTAAAGCTGCAGGATCTTAACCTGGGGCTTGGGGCCCCCTGGGGGCCCCTCAGTGGAAAAATCCAGTGGGTCACCAGAAAAATGAAAAGCAGATAGTTTATGACTGGATATAAAAATATCACACTTTTGATCTAATCCGAAGTGTGATAATGCAAGAATTTCATCACCCTGGGTTCTAATGAAAAGTTTTATGTCTTGAAGGTCCTGAACATATTTCAGAAACATGGATTATAAATGTGCAAAGAAAAAGTGATACCTTGAAGTTGCAGTATTTTATACTGATTTTCCTTCTTTTATAAGGAACAGACATGCACATTACACATCATGCCTACTTACTGCTGCATCAAGTCCAGGGCTGGACTGGGACAAAAAATCGGCCCGGGCATTTTGACTAGAGACCGGCCCACCAGGATAGAGATTGAAAATGTGACGTCATTCAGGGGTAAAACCGCAAAGGATTCTGGGAACTTGTGGCAAGAGGTACTAGCGCACGCAGGCTTTCAATTGAACTCAGTTACACAGCGATAAAAAGAAACCCAAAAAATGGCAAGAAGCTGTTGTATTATTAACTGCAATAGCCGGTCGCATGACAGCCACGGGAAGCCGACGGGTAAAGAGATCGTTTTTTTTTTTTTTATCGGATTACATCGTTGAGGAGAAATTTTTTAAGCCATGTTTCCGAGGTAAGAGCCGACGGATGGTCTGGATATACCAAATATAACGTCTCAGAACACTCCCGCTCACATGTTAGTCTGCTCCAAGCATTCCCACAAAGGTCAGTGTTTTGTAGTAGTTAATACGTCAGGTTACAAGCAAGTCTGGCGCTGAACAGAAATGGTCGTGCTATGCTCCTTTATTTATTGTGCATAAATAGTGAATTGTCCTGACACAATATTGTGTTTCGCTTCTGTTATTACCATGGTACATTGACAAAAACATATACTTTTATTCACAGGATAAACAGTTGTTTTGTATCACTAATTGTCCAGTGCGATTACAACATACAACATTATTGTCACTGCTACAGTTCTGTAATGCTTATCAGAAATTATTTCCACTACTAATTAATTATCGTTGAGCTCAAAGGTTATATTAATAAACGGTTAACGAATGTGTATTTATGATGATGATTTGTGAGACTGGTAAACTTACCTTTGTTTGTACGATGGTCTTTCGTTCTACACGGTGCATTTCAAGGTCCCGAACCCATCCGTTGGTAAACTGTACCTGGGCTTGTTGCAGTGACCTGAAGTTACTAAACTTCATGAGTGTATGCACTCACTCCAAGAACCGTGAGCGTGGTTAAAGTTGGGCAGCACGCTAACGTCTTTTGTCCACTCTGTGTGCTTGTAAGGGTCTGACCCTCTCACTCCTTTGATTTTTTTCCTCGTATCTTTTCTTTGCCTTTTCGTCGAGTCTGTCTTTATGCGGTCCGGCATTGTTCTCCTTAGTTTTGTACATTACTTTTTGTGCGGCAAAGAAAAACCAAGAAGGTATTGGAACCGGAGAATGAACGTTTTTGCGGTGCTGCAAATGCTTGCATTTGATGCGGTACTTGTTTTGCCACGAGTTCCCGGAATGCAATGCGCGAAAGTCACGTGATCTGTCAATCGCTATAGGAAAAACCATAAAGCCTTTGCATGAAAACAACTGCTTTGATTTACACTGCCTTGTTGGTTTAAATGTATCAGTCTAATAAACTTAAACCTACACCATCCTCCCTATTCTGGATTTTAAACAGTACATAGCGGAAACAAAAAGACTGCTTGGTCAGTTAACCTCCTGAACTATCTACAACACATGGTAGAAACCTTAAATTAAGACCAAGAACACTAGAGGTGAGACATGAGCATTAATTAATATTAAAATTAATAAATGGCAGATTTAGTGATATTTTCATAAACACCTCCTTTCCTTTTTTGTTCTCCATTTTCTTTAGTTCGTCTAAGATTGCTAAACAAGGGGAGGTGCATCCGGCCTCCTCGGCTGTAATTGGTCCAGCCCAGAGTCGATCATGACCAATTGGCCAATCCAACACCTTTCATTATATATACCCTTCCTAAAAAAATAAATAAATAAAAAAAATCCATCGGCCCATAAAAACAAAAAATCGCCAGCGGCCCACCGGGCAAATGCCCGGTATGCCCGATGGCCAGTCCAGCTGTGATCAAGTCACATCTTCTGTCACAGAAATCTACCCCGCTGGAGGAAAACAGGAATACTGCATAAAGTCCTAAAACCTAAAAAAAGTTTTTTTCATGTTTGCAGGTTTGCTCTGTTTGCATTTTCAAACTGTTTAACTTTACTTACAGTACATTGGCTCAAACAGAAAATATAAAGTTTAGTATGTTTACTGCTACCATATGAATCTCGCCAAAGCATCTGAAGTGTTTCACCAGAATATTGACGTATCATCCCTGTATTTTAAGTTCAGAAGGAGAAAAATCAACTTCTGTATTGTGCATTTGTCAATATTTATAGATATTTTTTGCCTACCAGACAGTGGCTGGCATGTTGGTCTATAACAAAGAATGTAGTACATGGTCTCATCAAAGTTTAATCGTCGAGCGGCTCTCCAGTTGAGGCCTATAAATTATATATAATTGACCGTGTAATCAATGTGAACAGTGTATCAAGTTTTCCTGAGACAAAGCGACGAAATTATACACGCAGAACAAAAATTACAAGCTTTAATATTATTAGAATACACTTATGTAGTCCATTAGAGACAGGGAACCAGGGATATGTTGTTTAAGGTGACTCAATTTCCTTTATTTTTTCCCTATTTAATGTTTATTTTTTTGAATCACTAAAATATTCATATATTATAGCATGTCTAGCCTTTTGTTTTGACCAGCCTTCACAACATTACACCATATGTTTGCAAGATAAAGAGTGATAAAGAGTTCTTCAGGGAGATGTTACTGCAGAATGTATGAAGGTTCATTTAACATCTATGGTATTGTAAGATTTACTGGGGGGAAAAAAAGCTCTGTGGTGTTTTGAAAGAGAAATTTATAGCATGCTGAGATTTTGGAGAAATCTGTGGTGCTTTTTTAGGAGCTTAGTCTAAGCATGCAAGCTGGAGAGCACCTGTGCAGTCTAAAATAGTTGTTTTAATAATTCAAAACTACAGCAAAATGACTGTGTTTTCCTCTATTGGCTGCTGTTTTCCATGTGATCTGTCCTCCTCCAGACTCCACCCTGGATGCTGTTGTTGTTTTGGATGAGCGGATAAAAGAGCTTTTCCCAGGACAGCCGTAGTTAATTGTTTGATTTAAATAATTAAGAAATGCGAGGCCTCATTTTCCTGCGCTGTGTTTCCCTGTGTCAGATCCAAACAAGAGCAAATCAGACTGCAGCTTTCTTTCTGCACGAACCAGCAGAGGGCTGATGCAGGTGCACGCACACACACACACATGCACACACTTTCTCTTTCTTCTTCTCTCACCCTAAAAACTTCAGGCAGCCAGTTCGCTTATCTTATGAAGGTTACCGATGAGAAATGTCATGATGTACAGTTTCTCTGGTGTCTGGTTAACGGTCATATCAATAAGCAAACACACTTTTATTGTTTGACTCAAATGTACACAAAGTGCCCCACTACTAAGCCAACACCTCAGTAGGAAATATGCAGTCATCAATAGCCAGTATTTTTATTTTGAACATTCATCATGTTTATTAGATTAGATTAGATAGAGAGAAAAGCAATTTAGAAATCAGCTGTTGTCTAACAACAATTTTTATATGTGCATTCAGAAACAATGACAGTCTGAAAGTGGACATTTGCTTATACCTGCTACATGAACACATGCAAAATCTGCACCAGAAGCAAAGTTCACAGGCTGTTTAGCAGAAACATGCACACAACTAAAGGATATCTATTGGCTTCTCTTCACTGCTTCCCTGTTAAACCCAGAATCAAATTTCCACTCTCTTTCACAGCGTATCTTTTGGCCTGTCTCCTTCCCCTCACCTCCATGTGGTCCCAGCAGGTGGCTCCTCCCTGAGCCTGGTTCTCACATTGTTTTCTTACTGTTAAAAGGGATGTTTTTCCTTCCCACTGTCACCAAGTGCTTGCTGATTTTTACAATATAAAGAGGTTTTATATTGATGAGGCTTTATATTGTAGGGTCTTTACCTTACAATGTAAAGAGCTCTGAGGTGACTGTTGTTGTGATTTGGCACTATATAAATAAAACCTTTGATTGAACTGAACTGAATTAAAACCACTCGGTTAGAAAAAGATGGTGGGAAAAAAGAAACAAAGGGATGACATTTTTTAGGACAGGAGAGGCTACATTTCGTATTTGGTCCTCATGTGAGACCCTTGTATATCCACCAATCTTTTCATCCAGTTGTCGTGTTGTCTTTTGTTTTCTCACTTAGTACAGACGGTGCACTAACAAGACAGCTGAGCTGATTTATTCCAAGCAGTCATTTCTGTCTGGATTATGGCTTTAGCAGTTAGAATTACCTCTCCCACTGAGTCTCTGACAACACCCATTCGCAAGTGCAACAGCACATGCTGAATAAATAAACACAATTTAATACGTCCGCAGTGATTAAAACAGGCCTGGACCACGCTCCAGTGCAGTATGCTGTGGTGCAGTATAGTGACCAACAGTCCACCCAGTACATGTGAGCAGAAGTTCTGCTCCAGTGAAATGTTTGCTCAAGCAACATATGTAGTGATAAATTGTATTTCTAATGTATTTTGATAATTCTCTATTCTGAATAATTCATTGATTGGTCAACTTCATCTCATGTTTTCCTACATAACTAAAAAGAACTGAAGCGTAAAGACTATAGTTACGTTGCACTGTTGGAGACGGGAAAATCCAGAAGATAAAGAAACCCATCATTGTTTTGGGTATTGAGGTTCTGAAAATCGTGCATAAATTAAAAAAGATGCAGTGATTAAAGTCTAACACAAATGAACCAAGAAAATCATGCTGAAAATTGCTATTTACACCTGATAACACCTCTCATTCACTTTGAATAGGCTGCATGTTCCGACATGCTTATAAAGTTTGCAAAAAATTGTGCCAACTCCAATAAGTTGTAATCAAATGAGAAATACATACACACAAAAAAGATTTCTTAAAATGCAGTTAACTGTTTTTCACTTTGACATGCTCAAATGGCAGCAAGCTGTAATGGTATTATTATTATTTTCTTCTTCTATCTCTTGTAAACACAAACCCCTAAATTATCAGATGTGATATCAATAGTTCACAGATGAAAATAGTGAAACTATTTGAAAAAATTGTTTTGCCCAGCCTCTCAGGCAGGAGATTTAATGCTGATTTATTTTTATATATTGAGTTTGAACAAAAAGTGTCTGAGTATTTCATAAGTTGTCACCCAAAAATCCTTTTGTGGCAAGAGTGTGATTTATGCCTATGAAAAAAGTAACAAAATCTAAATATGGAAGAAGTGAGCTGATTCAAGTCTACTGACTTGCGAACCACAGGTAATCCAGCAATTTGTATCATCAAGCATCCACCCTGACCTCACCCATACAGCCTATTAATGAGGTCATTCTTCCTGGATTAGAATAAACACATGTGCAGCATCACTTAATCCAAGCAGAAACTGTTTCCAGTGGCAAAGTGGTTCACTCATTACTAGTGATTTGAGTTTTACTCTGACTGAAACGTTTACTCTCAGCTGTTCATGAAGAGTTTCTCATGTCTGAATTTGTCTCTCGTTGTTCGCAGATGGCCCAGCGGTGTCTATACCAAGCAGCAGATATTCATTTGGACAAATCTACTGAATCTGCTTCTTCTAGTCTTTCTTGTTAGCTCTCTGACACAATTTTTATGCAACAAAATTTCCAGGTGATTTGCAAATAAAACTACATTTGCTTTAAATACGGGTCTCAATGCAACAGCACTTGAATATATGCAACCCAGTCTCATTCAGCACCAGGGGAAGTAATAAACATCAAGACCACTGGAAAGTGGTCTATTCTGTTTTCGGTCCCCTGCCTGCACACGATAGACTGAGCACACAAGCCGCCCAGGAGGGATGGCAATCTATATGAATAAACTGTAGATGCAGTTAATTCCACTCTCTTCCAGATTACTCCATCCACTCCTCTCTGGCTTGTGTTTTCCATGAAGCAAGGAAGTGCATTTTCATAAATAGACCTTGGCCGAGCGCTGCGGCGATAAAATTTTAATGAAGCTCAGAGTCTTGAGTGCAGCGCCGGGGCCTTGGAGAATCAGCGCTCTGTTACATTACTATGGCTTTCTCTCTCGCTCTCTTTCTCTCTCTCCATCTCACACACACACACACACACACACTAATGCAAACATAGCTGCTGCCACACACACACACGCAGCCCTGTTGCAGTGGTGCATGGGGCAGCCAGCTGCATATTGACAGCGTGGCTGGAACGGCACCAGACTGAGGGGAGAGTAATGTGTGTGTGTGTGTGTGTGTGTGCGTGCGCGTGTGTGTGTTAGGGATTAAGAAGAACTAAATGTGTGTGTGTGTGTGTGTGTGTGTGTGTGCGTGCGTGTGTGTGTGTGTGTGTGCGTGCGCGTGTGTGTGTTAGGGATTAAGAAGAACTAAATGTGTGTGTGTGTGGGTGGGGTGGGGGTTGTTGTTGAGGAGGCAGTGGAGCTCTAATTTGTGTGGGTTTTTTGGTCATAGTATTATTTATTGTATCTTGAGGGGGGTTGACCCCTGTTAGCGTTTCGTTATGGAGATTAAAACTAAGTTCATGCTGACAGCCAGCTAAACACACACACATACGCATACGCATACACGCACACACACACAAACACAAACACACACCAGGCTTCTGCCCACAGATACACTGGAAGTGTTCAATTCTGTCGTTGCAATATTTATCAGTGGTGTTTGTAGATTAAGCCGTGGTTTCAGCCATCAGAAAGGACTCTCATTTTGGGGGGAGGTACCACTTTTTCTCTCTCAAACACACACACACACACACACACACACACACACACACACACACACACACACACACACACACACACACACACACACAAAGTCATGTTGTTGAGTAATAGTTTGCCTCACTTCATGTTACTTTATGTTGGATAAAAGGTGTAGAGCTGGATAATAGGCTGCAAATAAAACATAAATGAAAAAAGCATTAATCTTGCACTATCCCTCTCATCCTCCTTCTTTAGGAACCCCACAGGAAGGTCAAAGGTCAGACTGGTATAACACCTGTGTAGGGGAGCTTCTTGATAGAACACAATAAAACAGCCCCCCCCCCCCCATAAAATTCCTAAAAGATTTTCCTGGGAAATGAAAGTTTGGATGGGTGAATGTGATGGGGAAGTGGTTGTATGTGGGAGAAGAATAAGGATCCGTGACGACATTATGTAAATGAGGCGCTAATTAAAACATGGCGGCCGTAATTAGGAACATTGTATAACTAATCAGGCCTAATGAGCATCGGGGCGGGCAAGGCCGTGATCAAACGACCGAGTTATGAGGCTTAATGGGCGGAGAGGAGGCTGACAGTCCCCACGTTCATCCAGCACACACGCCGCCATGATTACTTTTTATTGTTGAGATAATAATGAGAAGCAGGAGGAGGCGGGGGACTCAC